>NC_060277.1:35889895-36066027 GCF_021613505.1 Equus quagga
CTCCCTTCCTTCCTTCTTTCCTTCCTTCCTACCATCTTTCCTTTCTCCCTTCCTCCCTCCCTTCTTTCCTTCCTTCCTTTCTTCCTTTCTCTCCCTCTCTCTCTTTCTTTCTGCTATCTTTATTCCATATGCGATATATGTGAAATTGTTTTTTAAAAATGTCCACATTGTTCCATCAAGATCTATTAATTTACCCTTTCTCTTCTCCTTCAGTAATTCCACATTGAGTAATCGTCCTAACAGAGAAAAAAATAAGATGTTCTACATAGATATATGTTATTGGGAAAAGCTGAAGCAACACAATGGTTAAACAAAGTGAATAGTAAATGCGTTCTTGAACATCCTCACATGTAATATTATGTGGCAGGTAAAAATTATTTTTCCTTAGAATATTTAAGAACCTGGTTGAATGTTCACGAAAAGAATTAAGTTAGAAGAGTCAGACACAAAACTATGCACAATACATCTATACATATACTATGCACATACACATGCTGAATAATTTCCTTAACTCTTCCTCCAGATCTTTCAGCAGATCTTTTTCAGACATATGCTATTTGTCTCCAAATGCCGTATTCTTTTACTTTATTATGCAATATATTTTCCTTTATGTTCTGTGGCTACCCTTTCTTTTCCACTGAATATTGCAAGATTTATTAAAACTCAGCTTGTTAGAATACAAAGTAAATGAACTGTCCTCTGTCTTGCTCCTCTTCTTGAGTGGTTAAATTTTTTCCTCAGATTTGCAAAGAACAGGTTGATTTAATGCACTCTTCCCAGTTCATATTCCAAAATCTAGTAAGCACAGGCAGGTGCACCTCTGCTCTGTTACAGGTATGTCTGCCTCCTACCTGTGTTTCCTGGTTATCTCCTCCTCTCAGCAGTCACTAGTCCCTGGAAAGCTGCACTATCCAATATGCACAGCTACCAGAGTGCTTCCCGTGTCTGCTTTCACTATAATAATCTTTTTTTCTGATTTGTATATAGGACTTGGGTCTTTGAGTTAGAAGAGCGATTTAAGAGGACGTAAGAAACATATTGCTACAAGTTTTAGGCCTTTTCTTTTCAAAGAGGCAGAACGGGAACAGACACAAAGTTCCCTCATTATCGAGTCCTATTCCTTTAACTAAAACACACTGTACACTTAGGAAATGAGAAAAGATCATGGGCTGCTATGGAAGTCCACATAGACTTGAGAGAATAGTAGGACTTAATAATTGGAAGACATTCCACACAGAAGAAAAACTGAGAGTCTGATCAAGAGTATAACCCCAAATTATACATAATGTGTTTAGGAGACAATTGTGATTTGCTAGAATGGGAGTGGAGGTCGGGGAAGAAGACATTTGTAAATAAGTGATGAGAGGGAAATTTGAGGCCAGACTGTAGAAGACATTAAGTGTCTTTGTTCTCTTTTTTCCTTTGTATTTTCTTCTTAACTGAAACCAACATCATATTTTACTATTACCATGACTAGAGAGCTTGGGATTTATCAGAGATGGGCAGCATCTTTTCATTGCATTTCAAACTGTTATCACAAATGCTTCATGAGTTGGGATCTGTTGGCTTGTCCTTCAATATAAACACAGATTTGACCATTTCCATCACCTCTGCCTCACTCAGTTAGCTGAGCCCACAGTCATATCTCAATTAGATTATTACCTTGGAATGCTTATAATTGGTCTCTCTGTTTCTGCCCTTTTTCTTCTACTAGATATTTTCAACATAGCAGCCAGAGTAATTCTTTTAAAATATAAACTAGATCATGTATTTCTTGGTTTAAACCTAACAGCATCTCACTTGGAGCAAAAATGCTTTTTTTGACTTTCAAATTCTTTCCTGATGCCTCTCCCCTACCACACTCCTGGTCTTATTCCTTATTTACTCTTCCTTTCACTTACTTGATTATGGCTAAAGTGACTACTGTGTTGCTTCCCGCTCAATGCAAAACACATCACCATTTTAGTGCCATTGGGCTTAACATTCATTTGCCAAAAAAAAAAAAAAACCCAACAAAAAAACCCCCAAAAAACTTCCCCCAGATGTTTGTCTGCCATGCTCCCTTACTTCTTTCAGGATTGCTTCAAAATTTCCTCAATGAAGTCTTCCTCGACAGCTATGAAATATTATCATTTCCTCTGCATTCCTCATCTCCTTTACCCAGTTTTACTTTTCTCCCTAGCACTTGTTACCATCTAACATATTGTGCACTTCCCTGTTTATGGTCTGACTTTCTCCACTAGACTGCAAACTCTAGGAGGTAAAGGACTTTGTTTTGTTTACTCACTTCTGTACCCCTAGAGTCTAAAACAGAGCCTATCATGAAGTAGATGCTCAATTTGTTGAATAAATGGCATGGAGTGATAAGTGTGGGGTAAATGGATTCTGGTGGTTAATTTTATGTGTCAACTGTATGAGGTTAAGGGATGCCCAGATAGATGGCAAAACATTATTTCTGGGTGTGTCTGTAAGGGTGTTTCTGGAAGAGATTAGCATCTGAATTGGTGAACTGAGTAAAGCAGATGGTCTTCCCCAATGTAGGCGGCCATCATCCAATTCGTTGAGGGCCGCAATAGAACAAAAAGGTGGAAGAAGGGCAAATTTGCTCTCTCTGCTTGAGCTGAGACATCCATCTTCTCCTGCCCTTGGACATCAGCACTCCTGGTTCTTGTGCTTTTGGACTCAGGTGGGGACACAAACTATTAGCCCCCTGATGTCCCGGCCTTTGGATTCAGATTGAATTACCCTATTGACTCTCCTAGTTCTCCAGCTTCTAGATGGCAAATCATGGGACTTCTCAGCTTCCATAATCAGGTGGGCCAATTCTTATAATACATCTCCTCTTATATATATCCATATATAGTCATGTATTGCATAACAATGAGGACATATTCGAGAACTATGTCATTAGGTGATTTCATCATTGTGTGAATATCACAGAGTGTACTTAAACCTAGATGGTATAGCCTACTACACACCTAGGCTATATGGTACTCATCTTTTGGGACTGCCATTATATATGTTGTTTGACTGAAACGTCATTTTCGGCAAATGATTACATGTATCTTATTGGTTCTTTTTCTTTGGAGACCTCTAACACATGGATAGAGAGTTCAGGAGTTCAGTTCTATTTCAAACAGGCATTCAAGGAAGGGTACATTTGAAGGAAGAGACATTTGAGCAGAGCCTGGGAAAGGAGTCAGCCATAGAAACATCTGGAGGAATGTTGTAGGCAGATAAATAGCAAGAGAAGGTGTCCTGAGAAAGAAATATGCTTGGAAGTCAGTGATTTCTCTTGGTGATGATGATGAGTCATAACAAATCTACTATTTCTGTTGACTTATTTTCTGTCACTTATTTCCATACAGAATTCTAAGCCAGAAGTTGCAAATGGGTAGCCTTTGAGTCAAATCCAGCCAGGAGATATATTTCATTTGGCTTACATAATGTTTTTTAAAAAGATCAAATTATTTGCTAGCATTTAAAATGGGTGATTTCACTTCTGGTCCTAGATTTTAGTTTCTCTTGAACAATCAGAAGATTTGAGAAGCCTGGGCCAGCAGTCAGCTGAAGTTAAGCAGGATAGACGACCTCCAGAAATGGGGCTGATTGTATTTAGCTTCATTCCCCATCTCCCTCCACTGTCCTCAACCTGCTTGCTTCTCTCACTGATGTTACCTGCCCCAGCCAGAGGAAGTCCGTTGCAGCCATACCCCTAGTTGCACTTTTTAAAAGAAAGGCAATGCTTTTATACGAATATCCTTTCAAAAAGCTTCTGTGAAAGTTCCCTTGAAAATGGCATATGTAATTTTGTAAATACAGCTCAATGACCATATAGAGGATTTTATGATTCACTAGAGGTTCCTGATCAAAATAATATGGAGAGAACACTGTTTTATGAATTGTTCTTGGTTCAAAAACTTCTCAACTGAAAGCTAGGAATGCATGCTTTATGGGAAATAATCTGACTTTTAGCTGTCAAAATTCTGGGTTATGGCACTATTAATATTTTATTGGTTATATTTTATCAAAGGCAGATACAGCCACTTGTGCTGTAACTTAAATTTTCTTCTTCAGAGATCATATGGAGAAGTTGTTGGGAAATATCCCCTTGTGTAGCATTGAGGGAGAGGATCTTAGAAAGAGTACTCTTTGGTTTCTATCTAGCATCTAAGGTGCCACTTTCCTCAGGCTTTCCAACAATTTGAATTTAAGCTTGTCTGTTTTTAGCCTTTTTAAAGGCTATTTGGCTACAGAGGCAGAAGAGCAAGCAACGTGAGAGCCTGCCCTACTTCTTGATCCCTGTGAATTCAATCTAATTGGGTATAACTGTGATGTTGTGAGGTGTCTGGATAGCTTTGCTAAAATGCGAAGACTAAAATGTGTGAAGAAACTTGTTTTATTTATGCTGCTCACATAAGGTGAGCAATACGATCATGTGACTGAATGAATGAGTAATTAGTCTTTTGGTTTTCAATAAGTGATATTTTGGTTTTTAAAAGCGAAAGAACGCCTTGCTGACTGAACCTAAGATAGTAGAAACACCTGTGCAAATCTGGAAGGCAGCACTTACCTGAGCGTGAAGCTTTATTTTAGGCACAATTAGACTAATTACACTCTCAGCTTTCCTAGAGGTGATAGACTTCTCTGTAGCATTCACATAAGAGCCTTTTGTAATATTGCATTTTCTGTTTTATACATATCAATATACTAGGAGATGGATGTGCATTTTCAAAAATTTTAAAAATGAAAAATGAGATATAGTTTCTCTTAGGTCTGCAGAAGAAAGCTTTGTGTTTAACCCTTTAAATGTAAAAATAATCAGGCACTTTTTTGTCAACTACCATGATACAGTTACATGAAGGTAAAAAATCACATTTAAAATGGCTTCCAATGATAACTGAGTATTTTGGTTTGTATTAGAGTCTGTTACTTTGAAAAAAGAACAAAAGAAATGGCCAGCTAGATCATTCAATTATTTAAGCTGTTTCCTAATGTTAAAGAAAATGGGAGGAAAAGTATAGTAAAAATAGATATTCATCGTGGAAATAATTTTCTTACTAATACATGTGCTTCTGATTGCTTCCCCCTAAATTTGGAGCTGCCTCTCTTGTATGTAAAATATCTCTTATTAACAATGGAAATGTAATTTGCATCCTCTGATTAAATAAGGATTTGTGTTTCTGTACATATAAATTTTAACTTAGCACATTGCAAATCATTTAGCGACCAATTTAAAAGTACTTGTGATTAGAAGAGTTTTTTAAAGGCACTGGGTCATAGTGGAATCTTGGCTGTAGGTGAGCCATCTTAACACTTACAAATGCAGTCACTAGGATGAGGTGGAATTTAAGGGATCCTTTATGGCAGTGCATCTCAAAGTGGGGTGACTGAGCTTATCCTTTAGGATTTGCTAATGTTTAATTTAGAGATTGACACTGGCACCCTCAGCAGGTGTATGACCACCTATCATGAGTATCCTGAGGGAAGTTTCGGTGTCCTAAAACACGGGTGTTGACCCAAATTCTTTGTGCATTCATTTGATTTCAGCATCTTGTGATTATTGCAATTTATTTCTGCCTGATTAAGTGGATTTACAGATTATATTAAATATTTTTGAGGAAACTAAATCTCTCAAAGTGAACAAATGGTTTGAAAAAGATTCCTACAAAGAAATCATAGCTTGAATATATTACTTATAAGACAAGTGCAAATAAACAAGTAAAGAACAGAGCTCACACTTGTAAAACTAACAATGGCTCTTCTTCAGCCATGTTATGTGTTGAAAATGACAACATGATAATATTTGAGATGTTGATAAAAAATAATTGAAATTGTCAAGGAGACTATTTGAAATTCAATTATATCCCGTGTTATTAAGGAAGAATCTTGTCTCAAATCTTTATTTAGCCCTCATATATTAGCTAATCATAGTATAAAGCCATCATGAGTAGGGGGACATTGAAAAACTAAGCATTTGGAAGAAGACTACCTTTTCTTTCGTAATGTTTAGGGCCATATGATAATCCAGTACTTTATAATATTTAATCAAATGTAATAAATGTTTAGATGGCAACTTTGAGGTTTCTTCATAGTGAAGAGCAGAATGCCATGTACTGTTACCGAAACATTTGTTCTTGCCCTGATTAAAAGAAAGAAAGTTGAAATATTACATGGGAATTAACACGGGGACAAATTGAAACACATCCCTTGTCAACAAATTCTATTTGAACATTCCTGGAAACACTGATAAAGAAACAAACTGTGTCAAAATATATTTCAGGTAGTTGGGGAAGTTTGATGTACAGATGGATAAATGTACAGGTTTTCCTCACATTCAGACTGTGGTACTTGCTAGATTATATTTTTTTTGTGTAAACAACCAAAGGAAGATATCCCATAGAAGATATAGTCTCAATATAAATAACTTGATTAGAAGAACTAACTATATTTATGGACAAAAATCTGACTACTTTGTTTCATGGACAAGGTGTATACAAAGAACCACTGATGAAACTGCTGATTTATTTGGAATTGTAAATAAGGCTCCCACTTTCAGTGATAGAGATATCTTCACAACTCAAATTCATTCATTCTATTATTTGTAGAGAACACTGAAAATGAAATTGCACCATTTTCAGTGCTATGAATGTAGTTAGTTTTGTAAAACAAGACTTTTAAACAGCAGAACTATGTATTTTTTTCTTTTATATACAATAGTAGTGATTATGAAAGTATTTTTTAACCACAACAATTTTCTGGTTGTCTCCTGGAAAGTACATAAAGGAGTTGACAACTTAAAAAAAGAGCTGAAATTTTCCTTGTTAAAAAAGACAAATGTTCAGAATTTGCTGACCTTTCCAGAGATGAGGAGGGATCCCACTGCATGGAAGACACTTTTTAAAAAAATAATCACATAATCTGTCTCTTCAAGTTAAAGGTGACATTTTAACAACGAGTGAGAAAACGAATGCTTTTTCAAAGACCCTTATGTTATGACAAGAGAATTTTGAAAACAGATACTTGGAAATGTTCCCAGTGTTATGTAACTTTCTTGACAAAAACAATTGTAAGTGTCACCTACAAACTCTATAAGGTCTGCATATCTGGAACCAGCATTTTCTAATCTCTTTAAAATCTCCCAAATAAAGAGCTCTTGTAGGTTTTATTGCTATGTTTTAAACAGGACATTATGTTTGTTGTTTTGTAAGATTTGACTGAAATCAGGAAGGGTAAAAATTTGCTAACTTGATTTCATAATTGTCTATTCTGGTGGACAAGATAGAAAAAAGGTATCATGATTTAGCAGAAGCGGCCAGTGAAATACTTTTGCTATTTGAATCTATATATTTTTGTAGAATGTCTTCTCCAGGTATATATGCCATTCAACCAAGTATGGAAATAACTGAATTTATAAACTAAACTTCAGAATTAGTGTAGCACAAAATTGTATGCAAATATTAATAAAATAATAAAAGTATTAATAATTATCAATAATTAATAAAAATAATTTCTAAATATTATACACTGGAGTATATAAGTTCACATTTTCCTTCTTTACCATTTGGGTTCAGGGTGAAAATATCCGTGTACCACTGACCTTGCATGCTGCCTGCTTCAGATGCCCCAGAACTCAGCCACCATGATGGATGAGACGTAGTCTCAGTAGAAGATCCTCCCACCTTCCACAGCAAGCTTCAACAATAGCTTGTTTCAAGACACAACGTAAAATATTTCTATGTGATATTAATTCTCTACTTTTTCCTTTAGTCTAGAAGACATTATCCTGCTTTGAAAAGAAATTGAAGTGTAACATGCTTACATTTGACCATGTCATCTTCTCAAAGTTAACCCTGCACCTTTGCACTGATCCTCTCTCCACTGTCCCAACCACACCTCCCTGCGCTCTACAATTTCTCCCTTCTATTTCTCTCCGCCTTCAAACACTCTTACGTTCTTTCCTGTTTTGAAAGCAAAGAAACAAACATATCGTCACCTATCTTGTACTATACTTTAATTAGCATTTACTTTGTATTTCCTTATTGTCAAAACATCCAAAAATACAGATTCTATTTTCTGTTCCAATTTCATTTTCACTTACTCCTTTTTCCCACCCTTTGAAAATATGCCCTCCATTGTTTAAACTCAAAGATTTTCTCTCTCTTTTAAAGGTCACTAATGCTTAATTGATAATTAAACGCCCCTTTCCTTATTCCTATTCTCCATGACCTCTTTGCCGCATTTCATACCATTGACTAAAACCTTTCTCATCCCTTATTTTTCCATCAGTTCTGTGATGTTCTAACATCTCAATTCTCTAATATCCATTACCACTCTTTGTTCATGTCCCCAAGATACCAAGTGTCACTGTTCAACACTGTCTAGTTCCTGGCCCTCTGGAACAGAGTGGAATCTGTCTTTATATAGACACCTTTTTTTATTTTCCCCAACGAATTTTTCCCATCATCTGATTCAGTCAGGAAACTAAATTTACTCCCAAATTATTCCAATGAGGAGATTTAAATTAAAGGATTTCAGAGGTGAGGGCAGAGTTAAGGGCTCAAGAAAGGGATAGTGTGATACCCAGACAATAACCATTTTGGGAAATTATCTCTACTTCAAAGACTGTCAAGAAAAAGGCAGACTCAAAGATGCAGACTCAAAGATATAAGAGCATAGATAGGCCTCAAACCTGGCAGGAGGCAAGTGGGAGCTGTAACCATGGAGGGATACAGCTGGAAGACTAGACGTGGAAGTAAGGAGGAAGCAGGAAAGAAATACTCTGACCACTTTCTGTCCTACCATCCCCCATAATTTCCTGTCTCTGCCTATAGGTCAAACCCAACCTGAAGCCAGTTGATAAACGAGCCTGGATAAGCAGTCTACAGAGATCAGCCTCCTGAGGTGCAGAGTGGGCCGAGAAGGACTGGGACTCACTGTTCTGAGGAGGGGCCAAAGACAGACAGCCCATACGTCATCTCTGTGTCAATGACTACAAATAGTTTTTTCCAGTTAGATCTCTCATCTAAACTCAATTTCCAGGTCAACAGTCTATTAGCTATTTCCACATGATTTTCTTGCTATCCTTTCAAACATAGTAGGTCTAAAAGCATCCTTGTTCTACTATTCTAATTCCAGGAACATATTCCACTTCTACCTTAATCCTGAGACTCAATCTCTACTTTGAATCACACTTCTGAAATTTTAATGTTTTATTTTGTTTCCAATGCCCATTTCATCTTGCTTTTCCTGTTACCCACATCCTTAGGGATTGAAGGTCTGGCCTAGTAGCTGGAGTGTGGTGACTGCTTATGGTCTTCTGAGTAGCTCTTTTCTGTCTGGCCTGCTTGAGTCTCTTAAGAGCCCCCATTCTTGGAGGTCCAGCTGTCCTTCCTGCTTTGCCCAACTATTAAATCTTCTTCCGAGTGGGACATTCACGAAGCTGCCTGCCCACCTGGGTGCCCTCTTGTGGCTAGTGTTAGTCTCCAGATACCATAGTGTCCTTTTGCTGGACCAGATTTTCTTTCTGAACTTCTATCCAAATGGGTGATTTCTACTTCTGCCTCATTCCTACAAACTATCTATTTCTGGGTGTTAGTCATTCCCAATTGGAGGAGTTAACTGGATTGTTCAAAGTTATGAACTACTGTGATCTGTACCATGAGAGACGGTGACTTCTTAATTACAATTTACTAAGCCAGACAGTTTTAACATTTATTTTTCTAACCAAAAAAGCATAAAAAGCAAATAAAATCCACCTGTATCTTTAATGCTAACATCCAGAAACAAAAACTAATAATATGTGGGGTATTTCTTTCTAACTTCCTCAAATATATGTAGACATATATAATATATTGTAACAGATATATCGTTTAATATACATAGATAAGTAACTTTAATAATGTTTCACATATCTTTAGAAAATGCTATATGCATACGTACAATGTATTTATAAATATATATAGATCAAATATGTATGAGAATAAACTATATGTATAAATAGTTTCATATTCCACCTTTTTAACTTAATATTTTTTATGAGCATATAACTAAGTCCTTAATGCTTTGGGGAAATATGATTTTATTGGCTACACAACATTGCATGTCAGAATACTCCATAATGCATTTTGTCACTCACATTGTTGAATGCTTATATTGCTTCCAGCTTTTCCAATAGCATATATTTTTGTTGAACTTCAGATTTTTTATTCCCTTTAGGACAGAGCCTTCAAAGTGGAATTACTGAGTCAAAGGCAATTGAATTTATTGGAATTTGATACATATTGCCAGGTTGCTGTCTTGACAAAATGAACCAACGTGCTCCTCTACCAGCACTGTTTGTGCACACACGTTCCAATGCCCCTCTCTTGCCACATCCTTTTTACAGTGAATATGTTCATATTTAAAAAATTCCTCCATTTGTGAGGCCAAAATTTCCTTATTGTTTAAATGATGTTTCTCTTTGATTCATCATGACGAACGGGAAAGATTTTGAAGAAACTAACCTCCTTATTCTGTCTCACAGTCAGAACAAAACAGAGGACAGCTTATTTTCCATGGAATGTGTTTTATCTGTTCACTTCGCTATCAAGTCAGGGAAGTTTGTACTTACCTCTGAGAAAAATGGTGAGAGTGAGTGGCTGCAAAAGAACCAAACACTATCACTGTAAAAACTACCCAGGAATCTTCCTGAATGTGTGCATAGCAGCATTCATGAAGTTAATGGCATGCTCCCCAGTTGGAGGGTGCAAATGGAGGCCATATCTGATGAAAGAATTTGCAACTAGCAAAAAAACCTCACTAACCTTGTTTTGTTCTATGATAAAAGATGTAGAGGAACGGAAGAGTTTTAATTTCTTTGTGTAAACTTTTAAAAGCTATGTTGATCTACCCTCCCCGCCCTCCCTCCACCACCCCACAACCTCATTTGATAATTGTGATCCTGATTCATTTAAATGTAAAGAAAATGCAGCACTCTAAAGTTCTGTGGTACTTTTCTTAATTTTGAGAACTGAAGTGTGAAATTCTTCAAAGTGTGGCACTCAAGGTATATAATGCTGTCCTGTTTTGGGAATTAGCTCAGTAAACCTATTTCTAATGTTGCCCATAAAAAGGTAAAGCCATTCTCTTTAGTTTGTTCCATGAAGTTTTACTTCCATTTATCAGCCATTCCCTCTACAAGCAGAAGAGGATCCTGAAGATATATGTGTATGAATTGCTATCTCACTGTATTAAAGACAGTAAATACTTCATGTGAGAATTTATAGCATGAGCTGTATTGTTCCTATGACAAATGAAAGGTACGACAATAGCAGTAAATATTTATCTTAGTCAAAATAAACTCTCAAAAAGACTCTTCTTGTGTTGTTAATTTCTGTCTTTCCCTGTCATTAGCTTTGAACTACTTCTTGTCAATTTTACACTGGGAAATAGTGCGAAACAAATGGAGAAGAGTATCTGGCATCCCCTCTCCGTTAAAAAAAAAAGGAATCTCAACTGAAAATAGAGTCTAAATCAAGCACCTTTTGATATTAAAAAATGTTTTATGAGTTGGAGACCAAAAACATGGATTTAATCAAAAGCTGCTTTTCTTGTTAAGTTTTACTTTCTTTTAGAAGCATTTGCTATTTTTCAAAGACGTTAGTAATTCCCCTGATTTGTATTTTAAGTCTTAAAACTGTGTTATCTTGAATAGGAACGTTTTAGAAAGAATCTATACATAATACTTAAATCCTTTCCATCAGCCTTTTTCACCATGTGTAGTGAATTATGTCCTTCTTGAATTCATAATTAGAGGAGGGAGCAGATGGCTGGGACTTATTGTAAAATTATGGACCCATTAAACAGTAACTTATGTATTCCTGACGACTACTTTCTGTAGTAGGGTGAGCCAAATATTTAAGGTGTTTTTTTTTTTTTAAAGATGAAACAAATACATTTTTTCTTTCAGGTAAACTTGCTACATGCCTCAGAATCACCTCACTGTTAAGTTTCAAATTACTCTATGCTAACTCTATGGGATTTTTGTCCCAGATCCTTTTCATAGATTTTGTGATAGAGACACTTCAGGAACAAGAGTTCTTACAATACAACCAGCCATTTTATCCCTTCCCACTTTATTTTCAAACCCTTCCTCTATGAAAAATATTTTCTAAGGCATTTGACCTACTTCATAGCTATCTTACTGTTGCTTCTAAAAAAAGATACATCTGGGCATGTGCCTCTTTAAACTGTGGCTAGAGGCAGGTGAGTTAGCTCATCGTTTTCTGATTCTGTTCTAATTCCACCCGGAAGAAACATTGAGAGTAACCAAGGGCCAGAGGTGTGCCTCCCCCTCCGAGTATCAACCACGCATCGCCAGCCACACCGTTAAAGGCAGGTCAGTGATTCGTTCCTTCCCACAAGTAAACACTCACACACTCGTCGAACACCTGTGCTTACCAAGCACTTCTAGTTCTTTCTCTGTATATTTTGCGATTACCTCCTGCTAGCTGTTGGCGGAAAAAGAATTCTAATTTTATGAGAAACGAGGTCAATGCTTTTGAAGACAACATTGTTGTAACTTTAACACTCAACTTTCAGTCAGCAGAATTGTTAGATTTAAAGTACGTCTGAGGCATTACAGAGGCTTTAGCTCTGGAATGAAGGTTTTGGAATAAGTTCTACTCTTTCCACACACCCAGACAGATTTTTGTTGGGTATTTTGGTTTTATTTTTTCTCTGCTTAAGTTGTCCTTTTAGAGAAACTGTGGGGCCTCCCCTGGTGACTGAGTAAGGAGAGAACTAACATCATGAATTCCACTTTCATCCCTGCCCTGTGTTTTCGTGTTAGTTAATCTGTAATTGATACAGAGTCTTTGTCTAAAAGAGAGGGATATTTGTATTTATAACAACAATTTCTTGGAAATTCTGGAAAGCTCAGCTTTGGCATTGAGTGAAATAAACATATAGACGTGTAATCCTACAGTCAAATATTATACTACCGAAAAGAGGTTGCTCAAAATGCTGACAGGAGTACAAATGTTTTCTTAACTGGAGAGCCAGGTATTCTTTGCAGTGACTTTTTCTTTTTTTTGAGAAAGATTAGCCCTGAGCTAACATCTGCTGCCAATCCTCCTCTTTTTGCTGAGGAAGACTGGCCCTGAGCTAACATCCGTGCCCATCTTCCTCTACTTTATATGTGGGATGCCTGCTACAGCATGGCTTGCCAAGAGGTGCCATGTCCGCACCGGGGATCTGAACTGGCGAACCTTGGGCCGCCAAAGCAGGACATGAGCACTTAACCCCTGCACCACCGGGCCAGTTCCTGCAGTGATTTTTTTTAAAAAGTATTGCATGTCTTTTGTTGGGAGAAAATATTTCTGGATTACTTTCATGCAAACAATGAAAACAATACAAAGAAGGGAGTGATGTTATGTTTGCAATAAGCCTGACTGGGCCTCATTGGTATTCCTAGTTGTAATAATCCTTACTTTTTTAGGACCAACTACTTTATGAATCAACTCTGAAAGCAGAGAGCACATATGCCTGGAGGGCCTCCAAACTAGCCTCAGTCCAGACCTCATTAGTTTGAAGGATCCCAGTGTTTAAAGAACAACCAGATGATTGGGATGTATGGATACTAGCAGGATTAGGATGCAGCTATATATTTCTTTTAGGTTCAGAATCTTGACTTTGGACTAGAATCTTGACTTTCTTCTACAGTTCTAGATATCTGGGTTGACCACACTATTCATCAAGAACATGGATTTATCCTAGGAAGCATGTTAAGATTTTAGATCAGAATTCTCTCCCCCCAGACTTCTGAGGGTCCCCTTCTTAATAAAGTACGTAAATAGGAGATTTTAGTGGAAATGACACATCCATTTGTTGCTTCTGCCAATTTGACACTATTTTCACGTGTAAATGTACCCCTCTGAATGATATAGCTTTTATGTTTGGTACACAGGATTTCGTCCATGAGTTTAACTGATCCATGGAAGGTGCTCAGGCATGAAAATGGGGGTGGCACCCGACAGCCCAACAACAAGCTGTTCAGGTGGACATGTGAATGAACAAAAAAAGTCAATTGTGGTGGATAATAATTGTGTTGGCACCATAAAGGCAAAAACTTTTAGTTAATTGTCACAGTATGTGACAGTGTTTATGTATGTATAAAACATAGATATAATCTATATGTAATACATTAAAACATATAGTACATATGTATGAGTGTTGCACACATATTATATATAAATATGTAGTGTATAAATATGTGTATTAAATGGACTCTTCCATTCTAATCACCCTCCCTACTCGTTCATTGTAAAAGGAATATTGTATGCCTTGTGATAATGTTTTATACAATTATTTTTTTGTGTGGTAACACTGATTTATAACATATAAATTTCAGGTGTACATCATTATATTTCTATTTCTGTGTGGATTACATCATGTTCACCACTCAAAGGCAGATTACAATCCATCACCACACTCATGTGCCTCATCCCGCCCTTTTGCCCTCCTCTCTCCACTCTTCCCCTCTGGTAATCACCAATCTAATCTCCGTCTCTATGTGATCGTTTTTTGGTGTTTTTATCTTCTACTTATGAGTGAAATCATACAGTATTTGGCTTTCTCCTTCTGACTTATTTCACTTAGCATAATATCCTCAGGGTCCATCCATGTTGTCACAAATAGCTGGATTTCATCGTTTTTTATGGCTGAGTAGTATTGCATTGTGTATATATACCACATCTTCTTTATCCATTCATCCCGAGATGGGCACCTAGTTTGCTTCCAAGTCTTGGCTGTTGTGAATAATGCTGCAATGAACATAGGGATGCGTGTATCTTCACGCATCCATGTTTTCATATTCTTTGGATACATACGCAGCAATGGAATAGCTGGATCGTATGGTAGTTCTATTCTTAGTTTTCTGAGGAATCTCCATACCGTTTTCCATAGTGGCTGCACCAGTTTGAATTCCCACCAGCAGTGTATGAGAGTTCCCTTCTCTACACATCCATTAACCATAAGTAGACCATTTTGGTCTACTTTCATTCTTTTGCATATGGCTGCCCAGGTTTCCCAAGATCATTTATTGAAGACACTTTCCTTTCTCCATTGTATGTTCTTGGCTCTCTTGTCGAGAATTAGCTGTCCATAGATGTATGGGTTTATTTCTGGGCTCTCGATTCTGTTCTATTGATCTATGTGTCTATTTTTTTGCCAGTACCATGCTGTTTCGGTTACAATAGCTTTGTAGTATATTTTGAAATCAGTGAGTGTGATACCTCCAGCTTAGTTCTTTTCTCTCAGGGTTCCTTTAGCAATTTGAGGTCTTTTGTTATTCCATATAAATTTTAGGATTCTTTGTTCTAGTTCTGTGAAAAATGTCATTGGAACTTTGATAAGAGTTGCCTTGAATCTGTAGATTGCTTTAGGTGGTACTTTAACTATGTTGATTCTTCCAATCCAAGATCACGGAATCTTCCCATTTCTTTGTGTCTTCTTCTATTTCTTTTAACGACGTTTTATAGTTTTCAATGTATAGATCTTTCATCTCTTTGGTTAAGTTTATTCCTATGTATTTTATTCTTTTTGTTGCAATTGTAAATGGAATTGTATTTTTAACTTCCCTTTCTGCTACTTCTTTGTTAGTGTATACCAGTGCAACTGATGGGGCTGGCACCGTAGCTGAGTGGTTAGGTTCTCACACTCTCCTTTGGCAACCCTGGGTTCACTGGTTTGGATCCTGGGTGCAGACCTACACATGGCTCATTGAGTCATGCTGTGACAGCATCCTAATAGAAGAACTAGAATGACCTACAACTAGCGTATACAACTATCTACTGGAGCTTTGAGAAGAAAAAAAAAAAGGAGGAAGATTGGCAACAGATGTTAGCTCAGGGCCAATCTCCCTCACCAAAAAGTATACTTAAATAAAAAAAAAGAAAGGAAAAGAAGCACGACTGATTTTTGTATGTTGATTTTGTATCTTGCAACTTTACCATATTCATTTATTATTTCAAAAAGTGTTTTGGTGTACTTTTTAGGGTTTTCTCTATATAAAAATCAAGTCATCTGCAAATAATGACAGTTTCACTTCTTCCTTTCCAGTTTGGGTTCCTTTTATTTCTTTTTCTTGCCTGACTGCTCTGGCTAGAACTTCTGATACTACGTTAAATAAGAGAGGTGAAACTGGGTGTCCTTGTCTCATTCCTGTTCTTAGATGGATAGCTTTCAGTTTTTCTCCATTGAGAATAATATTAGTTGTGGATTTGTCATATACGGCTTTTATGATGTTGAAGTACTTTCCTTCTATCTCCATTTTATTGAGAATTTTTATCATAAACGGATGCTGTATCTTGTCAAATGCTTTCTCTGCATCTATTGAGATGATCATGTGATTTTTAGTCTTCATTTTGTTAATGTGCTGCATCATGTTGATAGATTTGTTGATGTTGAAGCATCCCTGCATCCCTGGAATAAAACCCACTTGATCACGATGTATGATCTCTTTAATATATTGTTGTATTTGATTTGCTAGTATTTTGTTGAGGATTTTTGCATCTATGTTCATCACTGATATTGGCCTGTAATTTTCTTTTTCTGTGTTGTCCTTGTCTGGATTTGGTATCAGGGTAATGTTGCCTTCCTAGAATGAGTTAGGAAGCCTCCCCTCCTCTTCAATTTTTTGGAAGAGTTTGAAAAGGATAGATATTAAATCTTCTTTGAATGTTTGGTAGAATTCACCAGGGAAGCCATCTGGTCCTGGACTTTTATTTTTTGGGAGATTTTTGATTACTGTTTCAATCTCCTTACTGGTGATTGGTCTGTTTAAATTTTCTACTTCTTCTTGATTCAGTTTTGGAAGGTTGTATAATTCTTAGAATTTCTCCATTTCTCCTAGATTATCCAATTTTTAGGCATATAGCTCTTTGAAGTAGTCTCTTATAATCTTTCGTATTTCTGAGGTGTCTGCTGTAATCAGTCTTCTTTCATTTCTGATTTTATTTGACACTTTTCTCTTTTTTCATGATGAGTGTAGCTAAAGGTCTTTCAATTTTCTCTATCTTTTCAAAGAAACATGTCTTGGTTTCATTGATGTTATTCTATTTTTTTCTTGTAGTCTCTATTACATTTATTTCTGCTCTGAGTTTTATTATTTCCTTCCTTCTACTGATTTTGGACTTTGTTTTTTCTTTTTTTTCCTATTCCTTTAGGTTCACCGTTAGATTGCTTATTTGAGATTTTTCTTGTTTCTTGAGACATGCCTGTATTGCTATAAATTTCCCTCTTAGAACTGCTTTTGCTGTAATCCCATAAATTTTGGCATCTCATATTTTCATTTTTATTTGTCTCCATGTATTTTTTTATTTCTCCTTTAATTTCTTCATTGACCCAATCATTGTTCAGTAGCATTTTGTTTAATCTCCACATATTTGTGGCTTTTTTGATTTTCTTCTTGTAGTTTGTTTCTAGTTTCATATCTTTGTGGTCAAAAGAGATGCTTGGTATCATTTCAGTCTTAAATTTATTAAGATTTGTTTTGTGGCCTAATGTGTGGTCGATCCTGGAGAATGTTCCATGTGCATTTGAAAAAAATGTGTATTCTATGGTTTTTGTAGGGGATGTTCTATATATATCCATTAAGTCCATATGGTCTAATGGGTTGTTTGAGGCCAGTGTTTCCTTATTGATCCTCTGTTTGGATGATCTATCCATTGGTGTAAGTAGAGCGTTAAAGTCCCCTTCTATTATTGTGTACTGTCTATTTCTCCTTTTATGTCAGTTAATAATTGCTTTATATATTTAGGTGTTCCTATGTTGGGTGCATAGATATTTATAAGTGTTATAGCCTCTTGTTGGACTATTCCCTTTATCATTATGTAGTATGATACTCTTTGTGTCTTTTGTTACAGTTTTTATTTTAAAGTCTATTTTGTTTGATATAAGTATTCCTACCCCAGCTTTCTTTTCATTGCCATTTGCATGGAGTATCTTTTTCCATCCTTTCTCTTTCAGTTTGTGAGTGTCTTTAAGTCTGAAGTCTGTCTCTTGTATGCAGCATATATGTGGGTCTGGGTTTTTTATCCAATCAGCCACCCTATGCCTTTTGATTGGAGCATTTAGTCCATTGACACTTAAAGTAGCTATTGATAAGTATATACATGTTGCCATTTTGTTACTTTTTTCTGGGTCTTTTAGTAGTTCTCCTCTGTTCCTTTCTTCTCTTGATCTGTTCCCTTGTGGTTTGATGGTTTTCTTTAGAATTATGTTTGGGTTCCTTTCTCTTAATTTTTTATGTATTTATTATAGGTTTCTGGTCTGTGATTACCGTGACATTCATATATAGTAACCTACGTATATAGCAATCTATATTAAGTTGATGGTCTCTTTAGTTTGACCTCTTTCTAAAAGTTCTACTCTTTTACTCCCCTCTTCCCACATTTTATGTTTTTGATATCATATCTAACTTCATTTGTTTGTGTATATCTGTTACCCTCTCATCATGGAAATAAATAATTTTAGTACTTTTGTCTTTTGACCTTCATATTATCTTCATAGGTGGTTGATCTGCTACCTTTACTGTGTTTTTGCCTTTACCAGTGATTTTATTGCTTTCTTTTTTGATTATTTTATCATTCAGATTTGTGGTCTTCTCTTTCCCACTTAAATAAGTCCCTTTAGCATTTCTTGTAAGACTGGTTTCTTGATGATAAACTCCTGAAATTTTTGCTTGTCTGTGAAACCTTTTATCTCCCCTTGTATTCTGAATGATAACCTTGCCAAGTAGAGTATTCTTGGCTGTACGTTTTTTCTCTTTCAGCTCTTTAAATATGTAATGCCGTTCCTTTCTAGTCTGTAAGTCTTCTGCTGAGAAGTCAGCTGATAGACTTATGGGTTTTTATATTTTCCAATTCTTTGTTGAGGTTCTCATTGTGTTCGTCTATTCTAATCCCCAGATCAGTAAGCATCCTTGTGACTATGAGTTAATACTCTTTATCAGGAAGATTGTTTATCTCTGTTTCATTTAGTTCTTTTTCTAAAGATTGGTCCTGTTTCCTTATTTGGAAAATATTCCTTTGTTTCCTCATTTTGCCTACTTGTCATTGCTTATTTCTATGTATTAGGTAGGTCGTCTATGTTTCCTAGTCTTGGAGAGGTGGCCTTATGTAAGGGATGCTTTACGAGGCCCAGCAGTGTGCTTCCCTCTCATCACCAATTCCAAATGTTCCAGGAGTGTCCCCTGTGTGGGCTATGTGTATCCTTCTGTTGTGGCAAGGTTGCTCTTGCTGCAGATGTCCAGGTAGTTTAGACTGTCTGCATGGCTGGCTGGTCATAATGATCAGCTGTGTGTGGCTACTATGGACCTTTCAGTCACTTTATTGAGTGTGGGGAGCCCCAGCACAGTTGGCTGCAAGGTCTAATAGCACATTCCTGTTTCAGTTTTTCTAAGTGAGTAGGTCCCCAGCATGGCTTGTTGCTAGGTTCAGGGGCTTACAATTGCTATAGGCCTCAGGCCTGCAAGGTTCTTGTCAGTTCTTTCAGGATTGCAGCTGAGTGGGGTGAGCCACAGGCACAGGAGCACCCAATTGTTTCAAGCTTTGGAAGGTGGGGTCAATCCAACTATGTGGCTGTTTGAGAATCACAAGTCTTCTGTACCCAATAAGCCCCACAGCCCACAAGGCCACACACACACTCAACACAGTCCTGCCCCATGCATGATACCCAACCCCCTGAAGTGGACCCAGTTGCTCCACTGCAGAGGCCCCACACACTCCACCAACGCCTCAAATACTCCACTGGCTCCTCACACATGCCCTTCCCCACAGAGGTGGATCCACTGGCCCAGCTGCAGAGGATCAAGGCACCCTGCCTACGCAGGCCCAAAAGTTTCCCAAGGGTTTGCTGTTGCATGGGGCCAGTCTCTAGGTTGCCTGCCCTGGTTGAGCTAGATTAAATCAGTGCTCTACTGGGTGTGGCAGACCCTGGGCTAACAGGCCAGGAGAAGACCTCCAATAGTGTCTTCCAGTATCTGGGTCAGCACGCCTGTACTAGGTCACAATAATGGCTGCTGCCAATGTCTCAGTACCTAGAGAGGTCTCACCTCTCACTGGGATGTGCCCAGAGCCTCTCAAGTGAGTGTCTTTTCACCAAAAGACTTCACCTTCCTTTCTGGTGATTTTAGGTTGTTTTGTGAAATGGGTGAATTTGTGCAAGAGTCATTTAGGAGCCTGCTTTTCCCCATGCGTTCAATAGCTTTTCTGGGAGTATTCCCTGTTGTTGTTAGTAGCTAGCAAAGCCAGATATTATTACACTTGTCTCAGTTATGCTGAGTCTGAAGGATGCTTATAGTGGGAATGTTCCCCCCTCAGGTACCCCACTTCTCCAGGGAAGCCTGCGTACCTTAGGATTGCTCCTGGCCAGCCATAAAGCACTGCAGCTTGCAAAATTGACTTTTTTTTTGCTCTACAGAAAGGAATTTCTGCCTTTTCCACCTCAGTCAGCACTGTCCCTTGTTCCAAGGGTTCTTTTTATCCAGTTTCCAGTTCTTTCTCAGGGATAATTGTTTCAAGAGTAGTTGTAAATTTATCGTGTCTGTCGGAGGAGGTGAGTTCAGAGTTCACCTGCACCACCATCTTGAAACCAACATCTACACTATCATTTTTATGTAAAAATGTTTACATAAACATTTTTAATTTGGCTCCTTACCCTCCCTTAAGATTCTAGGATTTTTCTATTTGGTTTTCTATCTTTATTGTTCTTTTATATATTATATATGTATACATTTTTGTATACTTATACATATATTTGTATAAATATATTTATATGTATATATTACATGTACCTATATATATATGTATTATGTACATATATAATTTTTATCTCCAGAAATTTCTCTTCAATCACTTTGAAATTGATACTATCTCTTTTTCACATTCATTGCCTCCAATCGGTTATAGCTATATACAGTAAATTAACCAACGTAAAATTGGATTTTATTTTCCCTTTTTAATTTTTTAAAAATTTGCTTTGGGAATCCAGGAAAATTCTAATCTAAGGTAGACATTATATGGTAAAAAACAAATTATGTATTAACTATGTTATTGATGAGTTTTTCTCTCTCAATATCTAAAAGATTAAATTCTTCTGGAGTATTGTTGAATATTGGAGGGATGTTTGATAGCAGCCTCAGAAGAAGTAACTTGAAATTTAGACATAAATTTAAATCACCTTCCGTCAGAAGCAAATCGGAATGTTCAGCTAAAAGAAATAAAGAACTTTATCTAGAGATGGATTTCTAAAATAGGAATGTATGCATTATCACTTAGCTTTTGTCCTCTGATTATATATTATGTAACAGTTGTTTGTGACAAGCCTGTGATTAGTGCATGAGACTAGAGATTTTCTAGAATACTCCTCACTTTATATAGGTCAAGGTAAAGGGCTATCTAATTTTATAGTTCTAGAAAATATGGATTTCTAGAATGTAGTCACTAAAAAAAAACCCCAGCAGTAGTTTCTATTAGAAATAGACTACTAAAAATAACTGTCTAAACTAGGACTTGACTTTTCTCTTGGGAATTCCTGATTTCCTGGCTTTCCCAGAATTCAGCAGAATTCCCATTTCTGTCTCGCCTCCTTGTGCTGGGCACCACTTCAGCAAACAGCTGTCAGAAGCCTAGCTTAGACATTTTCCTCCCACATCCAGATCTACAAGCATGAGACCCAAAGCCTGTCTTCTCAGTTTGAGCTTCAGGTTCAGGACCTACCTCTTCTTTAGAAGACCAGTGTTTGTTCAAGTGCTCATCAGTATCAAGATACATGACACTATTAAGATTTGTTTTTTAAAAATTAAATGTAAGTGAAATCCAAGGGATATATTTAAATACCCGCAAGGATTTTAAAACGCAATGTACAATGAGCATTTGTATATCCACCACCCAACTTAGAAAAAACCCCATTTCCTTGGAGTTACTTGTGCTCCTCTCTAAGTCCTCATCCCATTTCCTTCACTGTTATCATGTTGAATTTTAGATTTATTATTCCCTTGTTTTTCTATATAGCTTAATTTTATGTTTATGTCCCAAACAATATATTGTTTAGATTAATGTTTTTGAAGTCTATGTGATTCAATCAAATCATACTGTATATATTATTCTACAATTTTTTTGCAACTCAAGATTATTTTCCTAAAATTCATTCATGTTGTTGTATTTAGCTGCAATTTATTTATTTTCTCTGCTGTATCAAATTCCATTTGCAACCATTTATTTACAGATTCTATCTTGGATGGATGAATGGCATTTTGACAAGATAATTTTTTTGTGTTCATTTCCATACTATGGACATTTTTTAAATTTTGATTTATTTCGTATCCACAAACACCAAATTACTGAATTTTGAGCATTTTTAAATTGCGATTTAATCACCCTCTCTAATATCACACCCTTCCTGATTCCCGTCTATCCTGGGGGTCCTTCCACTCCGGGCATGGCCTTTTCCTCACCTTCCAGTGTACTGCTGCGAGCAATGATGTATGAGAAGGTTGAGGCTAAAGAAAAGAATGCCAATCAGGAATGAGTTTGGAAAATGCGTTGTTAACAATAACTTTTAAAAGAGTAAAATTTCATCTTTATCAAAATGTTCTGCTTTTTCAGTTTCACAACACAGTATTCTTAAATAAGTAAAATGCCTTGGTGATAAGCCATTTCAGTTCACTTAGACTTATGCCCTTTTCATATATAAACACAAAAAGCTTAGATATTACCGTGTAATTTACTATATAATTTCCTGTGGATTGATTTGCCTGGCTGGGAGTACCTGAATTTTGTTTTTTGTATCACTTCTATTTAATGGGGAAAAATTGCTATTGCCACTAAAAAGGAAGGATAATAATCACGCTTTTCCTTCTCTATTTTCCATGACTTTCTGAGAAGGGAGTTAATTCTCCTGGAATGATAATGCTTTGTAAAATGTATATTAGCTTATTGTGGATCAGGGAAATATAGCACTATCTTGAGGAGAAAGTGAAGGAAATTTATATGGGAGATTAGACAAGGGGCTGAAATTTTAGCCAAAACACGGAAGAAGTAACTAAATTTACAGGAGAGAGATCATGGCTCATATCTTAAGGCCTTATCGGGAATTTATAATTATCCTCATTGGTTGATTTACTGCATATATGTGTCAGAAAAACATGCAATGAAGCTTAAAATTAAAAGAACTTGCATTGAAAATTGAGTAATTTTAATTAACACTTACATGCTATTTTGTTGAAAAACACAAGCCAAAGCTTGTGTTTGAAAGTGAAAGGCTGTCATACTGTGCTCTATGAATCCGTAACACTGTCTTCTTGTACCATGTAGGCTTCATTTCTGCAGATATTTGCATCTCATTGTAAACAAATGAACAAGGAAAAATTTTGAGGATTTTCAGGAGAAACACCAGGCTTTCTTTTCCACTCACTTCTGGTATCTTCTTATTGCAGCATTGCTTCTCTTTAATTATAACACTTTATAATGAAAAGCAAGAAGAACTTTTTTTCCTGTCCTTGTTTCTGTGATATGCTAGCAAGTTTTTCTTCTTTTGTAAATAAATGTAGAACGTGGTATTGGGAAAGTACAGACTTGAAAATATAGTTAATGTATCAATTTCTCATAAATGAAGGCCTTAAAATGCATGAATATTCAGACTGGCACAATCCATGCTCTTTTATTTAGCTTGCACAGAAGCAGGCCAGGGGGCTTCATCACATTCTCAGGATGGAGCTAATGCTGAGACAGGAAGGGGACATTTATTATGGGAAAAATGCCTTTGGCTGGGTCAGCAGACCTGAGCAAGGCTGCAGAAGGACAGTATGGTGCAAACTAGATTGATAGATATGTGGCTATGCAAATGCCCTGGCTCTACTACAGTACCACACTCCCAGCTGGGTTACATTGACCTGCAGTTAACAATATCCTTTCCCTTCCACTTACTCATCTGAAAAAATGCTGAAGGCTATACCTGACCTATCTACTTCACAGGATTATTGTAATCATTGACTAGAAAAATATTTATGGAAGATTTGTAAATTTTTAGATGGTATATTCATTTTAAAAATAAGAATAGGGTTTGTATTCATTTGATCTTCACAGTGGTGAAAGTAAGGTCCTGATGTTTTATAGATGGAAATGAAGCTTAGACAATTAATGACTTGTCAAATGTCACTTATAATAACTATATTAATATATTAGGAGTTTCATTCTAGAGTACTCCCTCTGGCCTCTATTTTAAAGATGTTTAAAAATAGATCAGATTTGGGGGAGGGGTGGTTGATGATTATGTATTAGATAGAACTCTATTTGGGCTGCCAGTGACAGAAATCCAAAACAAAGTAGCTTACTAGAAAAAAATAAAAAGGAATGCACATGTGTTTATGTAATTGAGTGTTCAACCTTGAAGATGGTCCCAGTGACTGCCACTTCCCCGTATTTAAGCCATTGTGTAGTCTCCTCCCACATTTTGTCAGGGTTGGTCTGTGTGACCAATAGATGACAGCAGAAGTGATAGTGTGGCTTCTGAGGATAAATTGTAAGGAACATTGTAGCTTCTATCTTGCTCTCTCTTGGACTGCTCACTCCAGGGGAAGCTTCTGCTGTGTCACGAGGACACTCAAGCAGCTCTATGGAGAATCCCATGTGGTGAAGAACTGAGGCCTCCTGACAAAGGAATCCTAGCCAACAGCCAAGTGAACAAGGGAGTCATCTTGAAAAGGATGCTTCAGCCCCAGTCAAGCCTTAACATGATGGTCTCCCCAGCTGACATCCTGTCTGCAACCTCATGAGAGATCCTAGGTCAGACCACTCATATAATCCACTCTTGGATTCCTGACTCTCAGAAACTGTGTAAGACAATACGTGTTAGTCATTTTAAGCTGTAATGTTTTGGGCTAATTTATTGTAGAGAAATACGTTCCTAGTAAAACAACTGAACTTGCTGAGGTACATATGTATTCAGATATTCAAAGCTGTGGTCAGAGCGATATTTCACTTAATCTCTCAGCTCTAAATTTCTCCACATCTCTTTTATTCTCAGACTGTCCCTTATGTAGTAGAAATGACCACTGAGAGACTCTGGCTTATATTAAATTTACAGCTTTTAATTTTAGATGAAAAGAAACATCTGTTTCCTACCCGTTTGATAAATAGAATCTTATACAGAACTGTGAATAGTGCTATTTGGGACAATGGGATCCTTTAGACCAATCACTTTGGGCAGAGAGATGGGTACCATGATTGGCCAGACCTTTGTCATAGGTCAATCTGCTACCATTCAGGAAAAGAGATGTGTTATGGACAGTCCCACTGGAATCATGAGTAAAGGTGGGTCAGTTCCCCAAAGAAAGGGGTGCTGGATGGTCAAACAACATATGTTTATCACAGGATGGGTGTCGCCCCACAGGAAGAAATGCGCAGTTATTCTGATGCCCTTTATACTTTAATGAGGATAAGAAAAGTCTCAGACAGGAGAGCTGTTTGTCAGGTTTCAGAGACTGAGGGACAGTATTATTTTCTCTAAAAGATGGCTTAGTGTGTACCACTGGGAAAGAAAAGACACTTGTTTTGATGAGCACATCTGCAATGCTTTCTTTGTTAAAGTGTTAAAAAGCAGTTTGTAAGCAAAAGTTTCACAGGTTGGTGGACAATGGAATCAACTGTATGTAGGCAAGAAACAGTGGAATACCTTGTTTCGATAAAAAGGTGGCCCAAGGAGCTCCTTGAGTGCTTTGTAGCACTGCCTTTCCTCTGGGCAACATAGACCAGAGCAGAATTTGACTGAGGTCCTGGAACCTCATGTACTCGGTGTGATAATCTGTGTCCCCACATCCTGCTCTGTCTCTGCCATAACGTTACCTAAATCATTATTATGACACTGCTTAAGCAAATCTGTCCCTCAAAGAAGAGGCTGTAACTACACTTGGGTATCCACTTGCCTTTAAAAGATCCTCATAATTCCATCCTACCTGGTATCCATGTTTACCTCAGTCAATACTAGAAGTTTAATTCTCCCAGGAGTTTAACACCTATACACATAAGGTTTGATACATCCTTGGTATCAAGACTCCACACCCATCTTCCAACAAGACCTATTGGCTCTACCTGTAAAATATATCCTTTATTCAACCACTTCTGACCACTGCTACTCAACATTCTAGTCTAAGCCACCATCATTTCTATCCTGGATGAGGGTGATGGTTATCTAACTGCTTGTTCTCTTACCTTTCTAATGTTAGTTCTCCACTTAGTGGCTGGGCTGGAGTGAACCTTTAAATATGTAAATCAAATCATGTTATTTTCCTCATCAAGACCCTTCAATTGCTTATAGTATAATCAGAAGAAAATTCAAAGTCCTCATCATGGCCTACAAAGCCTGACATGATCTGCCCATCCATATGCCTCTGACCCTACATCCCACCACTTTCTACTTCCTCACTCTGTTCTAGCTGCAATGCCTTCTTGGTGTTTCTCAGACTCAGCATGTAAAAAATTCTCACCTCAAGTCCTTTGCACTTGCCACTTTCCTTATTTGCAATGCTTTTTCCCCAGCATGGCACAGTTCTCCAGTACCTTTCTTTATTCAGGTCTGTACTCAAGTATCACCTCAGACAGGATTTTCTTAGCCATCTAACTGAAATAACTTCCATATCCATTGTTCTGCTTATTAGACAAGATGATTCAGTATGTTTAATAAATAAGACAAATGAAGGGGTAATGGTTATATGTCTCAACATGTAATGTAAACTGGACTGAATGGCTAACTTGAAAAACACACAGAGCCAAAGTCTATGTTAAAATACTCTAAACAAAAGTCATGGGCTTGAAGTAGACCTTAGAGGTCATTCTGGGGACAGAGAAGATTGGAGGGTAGATCTGAAGAGCCCGTGAATATCTGCAGCATGACAACTTGGGTCTTAAGTCCCAAGGAATTCCATTGACCTTAAGTAACTGTATTGATGTTTTCTAAACAGATTAGGGAAATGTGTATTCAATAGGATGAGCTGGCACAGTCCCAGAGAACATAAAGAACATAAAAGAGAATTTGCACATGTTTTTCATCCCTTTTCACTGCAAACATATAAACATCTAAAAGAAAGAAAAAAGGAAGAATGACTTTGCTAAATTAACCTAGAACAACGGAGTAAGATAAAATGTTCTTCCGATAAGAAAGAAAAATTATTATATGGTGGTGGGAAATTATATAGATGGAATTTCAGAACTTGAGGGGAGATTTTTCTGATGATACCTATAATAATAATAATAATAATAATAATAATAATATATTTAGCCAATATCCTATCATTGGAAAGTTTGCTTATTTTCTGTTTCTTGCTATTAAAATAATTCTGCAATAAGTATAATTTTGCAAGCATTTTTTGTACATAGGAAGGTAGTTCTGTAAAAGAGATTAATAAAAGTAAAATAATTGGATCAAATCATGCACAAATTACCCTATAAGAAGGTTCATATCAATTTAAATGAATACCAAAAATATGCGACAGTATATTCCTGATAGAATCTCCTTTTCACAACACTGGAATTATCATTTAGTTATCTTCCCCAAACACACTTGTGAAACATAGTATCTCATCATTGTTTTAATTTTCATTTCTCAGGGCTGGCCTGGTTGCATAGTGGTTAAAGTGGCACACTACACTTTGGTGGCCTGGGGTTCGCAGGTTTGGACCCCGGGTACGGACCTACACACTGCTTAACAAGCCGTGATGTGGTGGCATCCCACATACGAAACAGAGGAAGACTGGTACAGATGTTAGCTCAGGGATAATCTTCTTCAAGCAAAAAGAGGAAGATTGGCAACAGATGTTAGCCTGGGGCCAATCTTCCTCACCAAAAAAAAAAAAAAGCATTTCTCTGATTGCTACAAAGGACAACTATCTATTCATGTATCCGTCATTTATATTTCTTGATCTGTGACTTGCCTGCTCATATATTTGCCCACTCTTTTCCTTGTGTCTTTTTACCTTTTCTTTGGGATTTGGAAAAAGTCTTTTTATATTATGGACAACAGTATTTTGTCCACTTGATATGCTACGATTTTTTTTCCATACATTTCTTATCTTCTTTTTTATACTGTCATTAATCATTGAAGTTTTAAATACTTAAACTGTCACCGAATGTTTCCCCTCTCAGTTACACAGCCATTCACTGAGTTATTTAAGCAAAAACCTTGATGGCTCCTCTTTTAATATACCATCTCATATCAGCAACTCTTGTTGGCTTCACCTTCGTATATTTCCCCAAATTAATCCTTTCTCACCAGCGTCACCTCTACCATCCTTTCTAGAGCCATCTTCATTTTCTACCCAGACCACTGGAATCTCTGCTTATACCCTCACCCTCAGGCAATCCATTCTCCACACCTCAGTCAAAGTGACATCTTTCTTTTTGTTACCTTTTTATTATAAAATAATTAGTAAATAGTAGATGAAATATTACAAAATTCATATTTTATATGTAATATATACATTTTAAATAACAATAATAAGTTCAATTAAACACACCTATATCCACCAACTAGCTTGAGAAATAGAATATTAGCAAAATATTTGAAGCCTTCTGTGTGGCCCTCTGGTGACTGCATCTCCCTTGTTCCGCTGGAGGCAACTGCTACGCAGAATTTTGTGTTAATAATTCTCTTGCTTTTCTTAAAGGTTTTTGCCACATATATATGCATTTATAAACAATGTATTTCTTATTTTGTCTGATTTGAACTTGTTTATTTGAAGTCATACTGTGAGATTCCTTCATAAGGATATTTACAGCTGTAAATTATTGATTTAACTGCTTTTTATTATCTCATTGTAGGAATGTGCCACAATCCATTTATACATTCTATGTTGATGGACATTTTGGTTGTTTTCATTCATTCTTTCGTTCATTCATCTATCTTTTCTATTAGAAACAAGGATTCCATAAATATTCTTGTATATACCTCTTCAAGTATGTACATAAGAGTTTCTCTAAGTTGGATACCCAGGGGTGGAAGGGCTGCATTATCAGGTATATACATCTTCAACTTACACCATTTCTTGAGTATACCATCCTTTCCCCACTAATTTTCAATGTTAGCTCCACCGTTTGGGAAATTCATATGTGTATGTGTCTGTTTCTGGGTTCTTCACTTTGTTTTTTGGTTTTAGTTGTCTTTTTCTGTGCCGATAACAATGTATCTTAATTATTGTAGCTTTGCAGTAAGTTTTGAAAACTTAGATATGATAGGGTATGTCTCCTATTTTAGTTCTTTCTCTAGGATTTGACTATTCTTCACCTTTGATTCTTCCATATAAATTTTAGAATCACCTTGTCATGTACCGTGAAAAATTTCCTTTGTTTTTTTATTGAAATGGCATTGAATATTTACTTACTATCCATAAAATGGTATATTTCTCCCTGTAAGTCTTTTTTTTTTTTTTTGCTTTTTCTTCCCAAATTCCCCCAGTAGATAGTTGTATACTTTTAGTTGTGGGTCCTTCTAGTTGTGGCATGTGGGGTGCCGCCTCAACATGGCCTGATGAGTGGTGCCATGTCCGCGCCCAGGAACTGAGCTGGCGAAACCCTGGGCCGCCAAAGCGGAGCGCACGGACTTAACCACTCAGCCACGGGCCCAGCCCCTGTAAGTCTTTTTTATTTTAATAAATTTTATAACTTTCTTCATAAAATGTTATGTATCTTCCAGTAGGTTTATTCCTAGCAAATTGTATTTTCTTTTTTGCTGGGAAAGATTCATCCTGAGCTAACATATGTTGCCAACCTTCTTCTCTCTTTTTTTCCCCTTCCCAAAACCCTGGTCCATAGTTGTATATTCTAGTTGCAAGTCCTTCTAGTTCTTCCATGTGAGCCACCACCACAGTATGGCAACTGACAGATGGGTGGTGTGTTTCCACAACTGGGAACCAAACCCT
This sequence comes from Equus quagga, assembly GCF_021613505.1. NCBI lineage: Eukaryota > Metazoa > Chordata > Mammalia > Perissodactyla > Equidae > Equus > Equus quagga. The sequence goes on from NC_060277.1 coordinate 35,919,849, forward strand.
GGCCACCAAACTGGTACACACCAACTCTAACAGCTAGGCCATCAGTACTGGCTCACAAATTGTATTTTCTAATTCTTCTTCCTGGTTAGTAAAATTGAACTGTCTTTTTGTAGAATCAAACATTCAACAAACTTTAATGCTCTCTTATTAAATCCTATAATTTGCCTTTAAGTATTTTGAGGGTTTTCTACGTAGAAAATCATATCATCTACAAATAATGACAGATCTTTCTTTCTTTGCAATCTTTATATCTTTTTTTCATAGTTATAGTAGTTAACATGTTAAATGAAATTTGAAGTGGTGGGAGACAATTTTAAAGAAAATCCTTTCAATCTTTAATTTTGGAATATGGTAGATATGCTGTCTTCTTTTGTAGATATCATTTATCAGAATAAGGAAGCTCCTTATGTTCCTATTTTCTAAGACTTTGTTTTCTTTTTAAATTATAAATATATTTGAATTTTAATGTTTTTCTACATTCATTAGAATGATCCTTTTCTCTCCCTTTAATCTGTTAATAAGGTGAAATAAGTTATTTGACTTCCCACTGTTTATCTATCGTTAGAATGAAATAAACTTGTTGATTGCTTTGTAAATGTACCAGAATTTAAGACTTGTTTTCATTTTTTGCATCTATAGTCATGAGAAATATTGACTTCTACCAGTTTTTTCTCATATTGTCCTTATTTGGTTTTGGAATCAAGATCATACCAGCTTCTCGGAATGAGTCACAGTGTGTTCCCCTGAGTCAGAGAGGTATTCCTTCTGCTATCTTCATTAGGTTTTATGTAAATCAGAATAGCCTATATATATATATAAACTGGTAGAATTTGACTATAAAATTATTTAGTCTAGTATTTCATTGCGGAGAGTTTTTTTGTGTGTGTGATTCAATTTCTTACTATGACAATTCAGGCTGTTTTTTTTTAAGGAGAATATTGTTAATAATATTGAAGTGAATTTCTTCTTTTCACCTAAATTTCCAAATGTATTGACTTAAAATTATTCATAATACTCTTTTGTTATGTTTTAATCTCTCTTGAATCTGGAATTATGTTCCTTTTAAAAAATCCTAATGAGTGACTAATTGGTGCTTTTCCCTTTTATTTCTTTCTTGATCAATATTGCAAAGGCTTTGGTAATATTGCTAATTTTACCGAAAGCCTCATTTGCCTTGATTATCCTCTCTAATGTAATTTTTAATTTTTCTATTTCTTTCATTTCTCCTCATATGTATTAATCCTATATTCTTCTTTTTTCTTTTCAAATTTCTTATGTGCCTCATTAATCTTCAGCTTCATTTCTTTTCCAAAATTAATATTTAGGGATAAAGTTTTCTTAAGTACTGATTTGGCTGTATCACAATAGGTTAAATGAAATGTTTTCATTATTGTACAGCTCGAATTATTTTCTAACTTCTATTATTGTTTCTTCTTTCAAGCATGAATTATCAAGAACTTCATTTAAAAATGTTAGGTATATTGTTTTTAACTTATTGTTATTGATTCCTAACTTAATTGCATGTAGTCCATAAAACATGTACTTTATGATGCAGATTCTATTAAATTTGTTAAGATTTATTTATTTGGCCTAGAAAGTTATCAATTTGTGAAAGTGTTCTATGTGCTTAGGAAAAATAGTTGCTCTCCAATTATTGGCAGTAGTAGTTCTATATGCCGATAAAGTCAAGCAAATTGATTGTGATTTTTTAAATCTTCTCCAATCTTTTAAATTTCATTTGTCTACTTAATCCATCAGTTTGGTATATTCATCAATTTCTCCTTGAAGTCTACACAATTTTGCTTTATTAATTGTGAGACTTTATTATTAAGTTCACAAAGATTTTGAATTTTATCTTCTTGTGAATTGAAACTTTACAATATATTATAACTCTCATTATTTAGTTTTATTTATTTATATTTTTGAGGAAGATTAGCCCTGAGCTAACATCCACAGCCAATCCTCTTCTTTTTGCTGTGGAGGATTGGCAGTGAGCTAACATCTGTGCCCATCTTCCTCTGTTTTATACATGGGATGCCTGCTACAGCACGGCTTGATAAGTGATGCATAGGTCCGTGCCTGGGGTCCAAACCAGTGAACCCCAGGCTGCCGAAGTGGAGCATGCAAACTTAACTGCTGTGCCACTGAACCGCCCACATAATTCTCTTTATTTATTTATTTATTTTTATTATGATTTTTTTTAGGAAGATTAGCCCTGAGCTAACTACTGCCAATCCTCCTCTTTTTTCTGAGGAAAGCTGGCCCTGAGCTAACATCCGTGCCCATCTTCCTCTACTTTATATGTGGGATGCCTACCACAGCATGACGTGCCATGCAGTGCCATGTCCACACCCAGGATCCAAAACGGCAAACCCCGGGCCATGGAGAAGCGGAACATGCGAACTTAACTGCTGCACTGCGGGCCGGCCCCTGACTCTCTATTTTTAATAAAGCTTTTTGCCTTAAAGTCAATTTTGTCTGATGCTGATATGGTTATATTTGTTTTTGAGGTTAGTATTTATACGTATACATACATTTTCCTTATCATTATATTTTAAGTTTATATCTTGTATTCCAATGGTATTATAATTTTTATAATGTAGTCAATGCTTCTATCACTTTGTTACCCAACTTGACGTTTTTCCCTTGATCATCATTTTTTAAATCCCTGATGTTCTTTCTTGATTATTTTCTTTCTTTTTTAAATAGATCCCTTAGATCTCCCTTTTGTGGACCTCTTATAGTAAATTTTCTTTTGAGGCTTCTGAAAATATCTATATTTCAATCTTACTGTTGAAAGATTGTTTACCACATATAGAATTCTAGTTTGACAATGTTTCTCTTATATCTGAAAATAGCATTCTTCCATTTTTTTACTATAGCTATTGAGAAATTAGTTATCAGTCTAATTATATTTACTTTGTATTAATTTTGTGTGTATTCTTTTAAAACAGAGAGCTACTTTTAATGTCTTCTCTTTAATGTTTTGCATTTTCAGTATGATATGACTTGGTATGGATTTTTTTTTTTAATTTCCTTTGCTTAGGTTTCACTCAAGGTCCTAAATTTGCAAATTGCACCCTTTCTTCAGTTTTGGAAAATTCTTACCTATGATCGCTTTCTGTTCTCTCTTCTGACGCCCCAATAAGTCTTATATCAGACTTTCTCACTCTTCCTTCAAATTTCCTGTCTGTTTATCTTTATGTTGCCTGTTTTGTAATTGTGTTAGATTCGTGTTTCGGTTTATTTTCAGTTCTTTCTGGTCTGCTGTTAATGCATAACATTGCTTTTGTTTGTATATTTGTGTCTCATAGTTCTATAGTTTTTGTTTTGTTTTCAAGCATCTGTCAATTTTGATAGATTCTTCTTCCTTCACACATTTAATTCTCTCCTTTGTACATATTAAAAACACTTATTTTATATTCCAGACTGGATCACTCTAATATCTTCTTTCTGTTTGGGTCAGATTCTGTAGTTTGTTGTTTTTGTTGATGATCTTAATGTTGGCTTGTGTCCTTATATCATTAGTAAGTTTTTATTGTGAGCTCACATTCCTTGAAACTCCATGGCCATTCTTTGAGTCCCGAGTTCTACTTATCTTCAACCATTTGCTCCTGCCTGGTGCATGGAAATACTGGAAACACGAATGGTAAATTTTCAGCTTGGTTGATCTTGGGGTCATTTGGCTAGTATGATCAGAGTCAAACCTGTGTGAATGTGGACTTGTAATCTCAATGGGTAATTTTTTTTTCCTTTGTTACCACAAAATCCACAGTCAAGTTCAAGTCTTGTCTTGCCTTCACAGACTCTCCCCACCCTTGGGGGTTTATTTTCTGGCTCACCCACTGACTGAGTTATACTCTGGGGCCTCCAATGTTGTCAGTGTTTTCCGATCAGACTTCCCAGGTTTTTTCTCTTGTCCTCAGTGCACTCAGCTTGTTGAATCCCAGCTCTCTTCTATGAGGGGTAGGCAGACAATTCCAGGGTTAATGCAGTGCCAAAGCTTGAAGTACAGATTCTTATTGTTTTTGATCTTAGTGGGTTTCCTGTACTTTGCCTCCAACTTTTTACAAAAATAATGTGTTGTACCTGGAGGTATTTCTCTTTATATCTTTTCTGCCATTATGTTAGAAATGAAAGATGCAGGTGTCTTTTAAAACATGTCAGATTGTGTCACTCTCCCACTGAAAACACTTAATTGTGACTCAACGTATTTAGAATAAAATTTAAAACCTTTCCATAGCCTGTACAACTTTGTATGGATGGGCCTCTGGCTACTTCTCTACCTCATTTCCTACAACTGTTACCTTTGTTCTGTCTACTTCAGCCTCACGGAACTCTGAGTTTCCTCCAACATACTAAGCTCACATCAACACTGGGACATTTTAAACTACTCCTCTCTTGAGTTTCAGTGCTCTTCACCCAAATCATGACTTGGTTCCTTTATTCGTTCAGACATATATTCACCTAAATTTTCCTTATCTATCTCATCTGATATAGCATCCTTTACCACAATTCCTCTATTCACTATTAACCTCTATATTTTTCTTGATTGTGCTCATCATCACTTGACATTTATATGTATAATTTTTAGTGAATTTTCTGTTTCACATTAAAATATAAGTTTTATGGAGGCAGTACTAAATCCCACCAGTTTCTGGCACAAAGTAGTCATTCAGTGAGTACTTGTTGATGCCTTCAATTCTATTAGTTTTCTTTTGTGGATTCTTCATGTCTCACGTCAAGTTTATATAAATAGTCTTCTCTACTCTCTCCCATTTACTTTATAGTTTCATTTAGCTACTATTTATTAAGTTCTTAGTATAAATTAAACATGCACATGTAGTATTTGATTTAATCTAAAAATCAACTCTGAGTTATGGATTAATAGTGTTATTTCACAAATGAGGAATCTAAAGATCAGGGGAATGAATAAAGTCCCCAAGGTCATGCACAGCCAGTATGAGTTAAGACAAGAATTAACAACAGTCAAAATTATGTTTTTCTCAACCTAAAGCTATGCTCTTTACCAAACCAGTGCAGTTTATTTATCCTTCCTCTAAATTTACTATAGTGATTAATTACTATAAATGGAAAAACTAGTGAAGTCTAAATAAAATTTGGGGTTTTATTAATTAAAAAAACTATTCATATAAACAGCAACATTGATGAATCTCAAATTATGCTCAGTGGAAAAAAAAAGACGAAAAAGGTTACACACCAAAAGATACCATTTACAAGAAATTCTAAAACAAACAAAACTATTCTACAATGATAGAAAGCACATCAGTGGTTACCAGGGCCCAGCGAGTGGAGTGTAGATTAAAACTGACTGAAATAGGCCTGAGGAAATGTTTTGATGAGAGGGAAATCCGCTATATCTTCTTCTGGTGGTTACACAGCTATCCCCATTTTCGAGACTCGTAGAAATGTACAATTAAAATAGATATAAGTTATGGTTCATAAATTATACCTCAATAATGTTGATTTTAAATTCTTAAACCAAATATTCCAGGACTATGGAGACGTCTTGAATTATTAAATCCAGTGTTTTTTATCTTGTAAATATCAGACCTTTGAGATCAACAGGGTGGGAGTCAGGAGTCCTGCTTTCATCACTGAGTAACCATTCAGCAGTTCTCTCAGTTCCTCTGGCTTCAGTTTTGTCATCTATAAAAAAGGAGTTGTTCTACAGTTTCCAAGGTTCCTATCAGCTCTGTCTTATTTTGATACAACTCTGTTAGAGGTTATATTGTTTTGTACTCCAAGTACTTCTGAAGAATTGTTTGATTCCTGATCTCTACTCCACAGTCAAGCAACATCAGTCAATTAACTGTCCAGGGAGAGTGACAGAAATAAGAACATATGGGGTGCCCAGAATCTAGAAAGAGGTTTAGTTTGATGAGAGCAGTGTTTTGCATGTTTTTTGAGTGTGGAAATTCAGAATTTGGAGTGGACTAAATGCATTATGGTAGGCACTATGTGAAGACAATAAAAAATTTGGCTATCCCTAAGATGACAATTATTGGGGCAGGCCCTGTGGCCAAGTGGTTAAGTTTATGCACTCCGCTTCAGTGGCCCAGGGTTTTGCAGACATGGTATCACTCATCAGGCCGTGCTGAGGTGGCTTCCCACACAGCACAACCAGTGGCACTCACAACTAGAACATACAACTATGCACTGGAGGGCTTTGGGGAAAAGAACAACCACCATAAGAAAAGGAAGATTGGCAACAGACGTTAGCTCAGGTGCCAATCTTTAAAAAAAATAAAAATACGACAATTATTATAATTTCATTATGGGATGTGTCTCCAAAAGTCAAGAACACGTGACAAATAGTTGTAAGTGAGAAAGAAAATGTCTAGGTGTATAAATTTAAGTCCTCAGAATAAGGAGAGTCTACAAGTCAACGAACACAGTCGTTGTACACTGTCCTGTGCTGAACAGGAGGGAGCAGGGGACAAGAAATGTATCATTGTGACTTTCAGGAATTTACCTATAGTGAGTAGAGGTGATGTGACACGTTTCTAATATACCACATTGGAACAGATCTAATAGTAGAGGCAGAAAAAAATCCCATGGGAGTATAGGGAGGAAAAAATAATTCTGAGTAGGACACCTGGGAAACTGTCTAAAATATTCATTATTTATACCGGACCTCAAGGAATGAGGAAGGCTTCCAGAAATGAGTGTAGGAAGGAAGGTTATTTCAGCAAAAGTACTGATCTAGAGACTGTGGGGGTGTGTTGGAGAGTCTCCATAGGGATTCCAACAATGAGTTTGAAGCAGCTTAGGCCACGATCTCAGGACACAAAGAAGCACAGGATTTCTGACACGGAATCTTATAGGAGTTTAGGATACGAGTCTTGTATAAACACTTTTAGTTTTAGGAAATATTGAAAATCTCCGTAAAAGTGAGCCACATTTCCTAATTTAAACTCCTTTATATTGCAAGGAGAAATGAATTTATTTCAGCAGCTACACAGTTGCACTACCTCATTTGAAAACAGTTGCAGCTGTATTCATCCTTATTGACACAATTAATTTGTATGCGTTTCAGTTTAGGTTTCTAGTCTGCAGCAATTCGGGAGAAGCACAGTGAAATTGTCAGCATTCCCTGACACTGGGATGATTATACTGAATCCTTTCAAAGGTGTGCTTTGGATTGGAGTTTAGAATGGAAAAAAGGAGCCAGAGAGGGTTGATATTTTTGTCGTCATTTGCATCCAAGTATTGTTTCATGTCAGTGATAATTTTTAAAAATGATTTTCACTTTTGATAGAACCCTCATCCTTTGACTCCTGTCATTACAAGAGGTTTTTTTGATACAGCTCTGTCATGAAGCAGTTCTTAATCAGCATTGAAGTTTTAGCTGATGGTCACTTGTGTGTGGTTTTCTGAAGCAGCCTGCCTAGCAGGCGATTCCCAGGCAGTGAAAATGTGCTGGCTTCCAGGTGAGGCACCCAAAGAAGACTCTCAGCCCTTCTGCTTCCTGGCTCTGTGCCTGGGGAGTCATAATTTCCATTTTCACAGGGGTGAGATGAGGTTGATAAGTCATCCTTCTACACACAGTGTGAGAGTTAATTCTGCAGGTGAGAAATCTAACAGAGTTCCTGATTCATGGTGGGACTCTGCTTCCTCCCTGTGGCACAGTCCTTCTCTCTACCTGTTCCCACAGGTGCTCTCACTCAACCTCAGCTTGCCCCAGCCCAGCCTTGGTCACTGAGCCTTCTTCTGTTCTCTGAACATGGCTTTCACATACCCACCCCTCCCCACCCCTAGAGATGTTGCAAATACTTAGCTTTCCGAAATCCTACCCTTTCGAGTGCTTGTCACAGTTGGTAATTTCTATTTATTAGTGTGATTGTGGGTTTGTAAATTCTGTGAGGGTAGGAATCAGGTCTGTTTTCCTCCCTATTGCATCATTAGTCTCTACATCTTGTCTGGCACTTCAGAGTCTCAGAGAATGCTTGCTGAATTTATAACTAAATGAAGTGCAAGACAGAGCCCTTAAGTCCTAATATAAGACACTTTAAAACCCTTGCAGAGAACGTCAGCATTGCTGAAGAGATAGGATATTGGAATCAGATAAAGCTGAGCTCTGCACTGTCAGTTAGTTGGCCAAGTTATCTTTAGACAACTTTACCTCTTTGAAGCTCAGTTTCTACATCTGAAAAATGGGGCTAAAATATTTACCATAATATGTTGTTAGCGTTAAGTAGGATAAAGTAAATGCAAGGCCTGGTACAACGTGTCATATGGTATTCACACCATAAATGATAGTTTTAAATACAGGCAACAATAATAATAGTCATGGTAATAATAATAATAATACCGTATTTTAAATAAATAATAGTCTATATTGAGTATAAAGCCTCCATTCTATGTTAAAGTTGATGAAATCTACTAGTAATCACTAAAATTCAATATAAGGAAATGACATTTCCATTTGAATAATTCAAGAAAATGCAGGCCAGGAGTTTGCCTTGAATAAGGTTACCGGTAGAATCAAGAATCAAAGTGCTTCAGTAGCTGACAGAGTATGATGTCTTAGACTTTTTGAAGGAAAGAGCAATTGAAGAACAGAACTGAGTTATTAATTTATGGTGAAAGACACAAGCATTAACTCAATTTTACTAAAGACGTCTCTGAGGAATGCAAAGTCAGATTGCAAATACATTTTAGAGCTGAAGACAGACCTGCTCATTCTCTATACGACCTTGCTTTTTGCAGGCTTATGAAGCTTCATGTGCTTAAAAAGGATTAATCTACTGGATGCCTTTGTCTCTATATTGGAGTCTCTTGGACAAGAAGGAGCCATTGATCAATTTTCTCCTTCTGCCAATTCCTATCATCATTTCTGTCAGGTAGGCTCATGTGGCTTACAAAGAAGCCCTTTGAGCTGGCTCATGAATAAGCCCATGAGAATTTTTAATAATAGAAAAGCTTGTGGGCTAGGCAAGATTTTCCTGGTGGAAGGCATAGCTCAAAATCTGCATGGGACATCTTTGGTCATGCTGTTGCTTTGGGTTCCCCATGCAAGAGGGAGAACATGCATGTAACTCAAGTTAGTTACTGATTCCCTAAGGAGAAAAAAATACTCAGCGCAGAAAATTAGCAGACCAGAGAGCACTTTGATACTACTTGGTAAGCAGTGTGTCTTACAATCTTCCAATGGCAGAGGAGCCACTTTAGGATTTATTGTATACATTAATTTGATTGCGTAGTAATATATTTGTTAGACAAATTACCACAGATCTAATTAAAAGGCAGTTTTAAAGCCACCTGATTACTGATTTGCATTACATTTATTTGACTCCAATGTATTTGTGGAGATAAATTAGATGTAATTTCTAGGTAGTAAAACTTAAGTGGTGTAAAATCTCAAGGTTACTACATCAAAAATGGATGGAGAAACTCAATCACGTACCAAATGATGTGAGCCGTTGAGTGAGGTTTTGTGTATATGCACGTAGACAATGCAGGGTAGTCAAGAGACTGTTTTTAATCTCTTTTTTGTTGCTAACTTGTGGGGTCTACACACATCCTCCAGTTAAAAGCCTCCGTTTCTTCATCTGAAAATGAGTTGTTCAGATTTACACTTGAGAGTTGTTTTTAAGAAAACTAAGACGACAGAGAAGTGCTTTGCATTTCCAGTAATGTCATGACAGAAGATGAAAGCTATTTCTCCTGGTAAAGTTGTGTACACTTGGCCATCTTGAGCCAGAGGAGGCTTGGTTTCCATATTCTAGAGCAATCCATGACGCCAAATGTGTGTGCATCTGGCTTGTTTATCCTGTCGCCTGCATGTGAAGACAGCCCGTTAGCACATGAATTATAATTTGTCATTATACCAATGAACATCTGGCCAAATACATATTTATTAATTTTAGGCTAATGATTAAATAAAACAATTTAAAAATAACCCACTATTTATCTATGTGAAAACTTAAATTATTTTCCAGTTATTCCAAGTTCAGTAATCTTTGAATTATATTAAATCCTTTTTATTTTGAAGTTAGGAAGGACTGTAGGGGACAGAGATAGCTATTTGTCCGTGTTGCTGTTGTTCCTTCAATTTGATTCATTAGTGAGGTTTCCTGATTCATTTTTTTAATGTTGTGACACTGACAGGTTTGAACTAATCCACTGGAATATGGACAGATTTTTAGAATCTTGGACTAGTCCATGAGAGGTGGACTAAAATGGGCTGAGGAAGGGGCCTGGATTAGAAGGTGGGTGGTGACTCTGTTGTATCAAGAGATCATTCTAGGGAACTTCCTTCTGTCCTTAGGAAAGTGAATGCATGCACACCTGTCTGTCTATTCCCCCCTCACTCCCGTGTGTGTGTGTGTGTGTGTGTGTGTGTGTGTGTATTTATAACCTAAGGCATTTGTAGAGGATGTTTTTATCTCATCTTGTCCCACCTGTGGTGCTGGAAACCCTAGGTCTGTGGGAAGCCCCATGCTTACTGATTTTGCCATCTGGTGTTTGAGTAAAAAGTGGCTTTCCCTTATCTTTTATTAGAGAGGTCTTTTCATCCTCATTTTTCTTTCTCACCAGAACCTCCAGGCTAATTATATGCATGAAAGAAGATTCTCCTTCTGGCTGCGGTTAAGTTTTTCTTTGTTTTTTGCATCTAGTAAATTATGCTCTTTGAGTTTCTCTTTAATCCATTGTAATCCCTCTCTTCATAACATATTTATTCCTTCTAAAAAAACTGGCATTTTGATTTTTTACACATCAAGCTTCTCCTTAAAAGAATTATTTCCACTTATCCTCACATTTTTATTATCACTCCTTGTTTTTTTTCAATCAGCAGGCTTGTTCTTTCTTCTAAGATGAAATCTGGCTTGTGACACATATTAGCAAGTTCAGTCAATGCAGCTTAAGGTGGGAAGAAGAGATAAGCTGCAGTGCAAGTGTCTAAGATCCTATTTTATTTATTACACTTTCCAAGGTTAGATTACAATGTTTTCTTTTTGAAAACGTTATCAGTAAAATCATTCAGGGAGTATAGTTATGCGGTTATCAACTTGAGAACCCAATCCTCGGGCTCTAAATTTTCACATACATATGTTAAAATATATTGAACTGTCTCTGGAAGGAATAAGCAAGACCTAAAATTTGTATTTCTGTTCTTGTCGTAATAGCTTTACAGCTGTGAATAATCTCTGGGTCACAGTTTCTTCATTAATCAGTTAAGACGCTGGAACTCAATATCTCTAATGTCTCTTTTGGTTCTAAAACAAAAGATAGTTAGATGAATGTTTTGAGTTTGTCACTTTAGTTTTTAGTTTCTACAGAAGATCTTTTTGTAGCGAAAATTAAATGAACATTTTCTAATTAAATAAGATTTTAATTTTACCTATACTTACATATATAATATAAATATATGACGTGGTGCTGATTACTGACCAAAGCATCGAAGATGACTGGATAAATTAATTAGTTGTTTTGATTGAAATGGAAAGTTTTTAAAAATCATAACTTATGGTGTTATTCTTTCATCACAATTATATTCACATGGAAAGTTTGGCTGAACTTGGCTTGAAAGACAAGAAGAATAATGGAAGTCAACATGTAATACAAGAGAGATCTTAATTTGCCACAGGCTACCTATGAATATAACTGATTTCCTAACTAATGGAAAAGAAAAGAATCACTTCTGAAATACCTTTTGTGCTTTGGCTTATAGCTAACATTTGGCCTTGACTATGCTGTATATGTTCATAGCATGCTCCATTTTGTGCCTCCTCTTATCTAAAATGATATAAAAGATTGATATAGAAGATGAATGGGACAACACTAAAAATTAAGAGACTGGTAGTAATTATGCCAACCATGGATTATGTAACCTTGAGAAAGTCACTTGACTTCTCTGAACTCTAATTTATTTGTAAAAAGAAGGAACTGGATGGCTGAGATTATTCCTGGCTTTATGAAGCAGTGAGCATTTTTGTTTTAATGTGACCATTTGGTATTTTACGTTATTTATTAATTTTTCTCTTTACTCGAATGTTTGTTCCATGATAACTTTTGAAGGAGATTACTTTGTGAAATATATTTGGCACCAAAGTATTCTGTACATTTGTCAAGATTCTCCTTAGATTCCATTTGTAATAAAGATTCTATTTTTCACTCTAACTTGGAATTGATCAATGTTTTAAGAGTTATTTGTAGTCTCAGGTTAGAGTCTCAGTTCATTTTAATAATAACTTGTGAATAGTAACTTTGTGTCACAAACTATTAACTAAGCATTAATATTAATATTAGCTTACAATCTGTACATTCCCCTCAAAAGTTGACTTCTTTCAAATACCAGGAGCAACTGTTTTTGTTTAACATTATATTTCTAAAAAAGGCAAATTTAATAATGTTGATAATCAAAACTTAAATTTCATTATGCAGTGCAAAACCAGTTCGTATCCAATATAGCAGTACTTAAACAGCTAGTTAGCTCTGATAGATTTGGTTTACCTAGAAATCCATCTTTCGTCTACAGAAGTTAACGGTAATGATAATAAATATTTTGCTATGCGAAATACTATACTCACTCGCTTCTCATAGCAATCCTATTAGGCAGGTGCTAAACATTTCTAAATCTACAAATCTACAAATGGGGAGATTTAAGAAACTTGTATGAAGTCTACAAAAAGGTCTGTGGACTTATAATGCATTATGGTGTAGCATGGTGAGATGAATAACCTATTAGATCAGTTCAAGTGATTTGAATATGTGTTTTTGTAACGCAAATTAGGTTGCAGATGATCGGCAAATAAGGAAATGATGTCAATATAAAATGGACAAGCAAAGTTGGTTCCTGAGTGATTTTGCCTAGTGTGTGAACATGTTTGAAGCAGACAGAAACAAGCATTCACAGTTAAAGAGAAAATTTTAGCCATATGCAGAGGTAGTGGATGGTTTAGTGGTTTCCAGAAGCACGAGGCTTTCCCCAAAGTTATGTGGTGAAGCTACTGTGAGTGCAGATGAAGAAGCTGTGAAGATATTTCCCTCATGTTGAGAGAAACAGAGAGAAAGCGAGAGAGAGAAATTGAGAGAGAAATGAAAAAAAGCTGCATCTTGAGATTCATATTTCCTTTTAATCAAACAAGATTCCATCGGAAGCAAATACATTCAAGGACCTGCATCTCCAAGCAGGGTGAATGGACCAAGATGCTGGACACAGATTTCCGTGGATATTTAATTGTGTAAAGATTTTCATTATTATTGCTTTTGTTTCTTTTTTCATAAGCCGTATTATTTTTTGTGCACAATGCAGAATGCAACCAGCACAGCAGAAACTTCCTCAGTCAGTCTCTCTGATGCATTCATATTCATGGCCACTTAGCCCAGCTGATAAATGTCATGTTAATGAGACGATGGTGTACTTCAGGGCCTCACACTGTTTGATGGCTGTTGTCTGTACTTCAGATCCCTGATGAAATTAGGAGAAAAAAGAATATGGAGAAATTAATGCAAATTAGTCATCATTAATAGAATACTATTTCGAAGAATTAATAATTCTAAAGAGAGAGAACTTGTACTGTAAGAAATATTTAGATCAAGTGGAATGGCTTTTTTTCTATTAAAACAAATATAACAGTGACATTAAAAATTTTAAATTATGAGTATTGTCGCCACCATAACAAACTGCTGTGCCACTGGGCCAGCTCAACAAAACTATTTTTATTTTGACATAGTACATCCAAACTTTGTTGTCTCTCTCATTAATAAATATACATTTAAAAATAGCTGTAATTATAATGTATGCATAATATGGTCATCTGTGTTGTCACTTGTTCAGTCATTTACTTTTTTGTGACTTTCAAGGAGTTTCATCCTGTATCCACAACATGATTTATAAAACCTCTCCTACTGTTTGGTATTTGAATTGTTTCTATTTCTTTTTTTCTATTATACAAAATGAAGGAAACATCTTGGTCCAGATAGCTCTTTCCCTATTGTTAAATAATTTTTTTAGAACGTATGATAAAAGCAAAGTTTATTAGATAAATGAATATTAAACCATTATATTTATGACAGCTGATATATATTACCATAGTGTTGTCGATAACAGGCAAAAATTTAGAACTCCACTAGCAGTACATAAACACATTTGTCTCACCACAACTTTGTCAGGATTTATCTGACCTTTTCATTTTCCAAATTGGTGAGAGGTACAAAACAATAATTTTGATATTGCTCTTCTTTTGTTTGCATTTCATACTAAATGCTGGGCATTTTCCTTTGGAAATTGTAGAGTTTTGGGGGGACTTAACTTTTTAAACATCTTTAAATAGATTATTGAGATATAATTGACATATAATAAACTGTACATATTTACAGTATAAAATTCTATGATTTGATATATGAAACCTGTAAAACCATTCCCGCAATCAAGAAAAACAACATATCCTCTTGAATTTCTGAAAGAATTTGTGTAGAATTGGTTTTATTTTTTCCTTAAATGTTTCTTAGAATTTGCCAATAAGCCATCTAGGTCTGGAGATTTCTTTGTAGAAGGGTTTTTAAGTACAAACTGAATTTTTGAAGATGATATTGGTTTATTCAGGTTCTTTCTGTCTTTTTGAGTGAACTGTGGTAATGTGTGCCTTTTAAAAAATTTGTACATTTCATCTAAGTTTTCAAATTTATTGACGTAGGATTGTTTATTCTCTCACTAGCCTTTCATTATCTGTACAACCTGTAGTCATTGTTACTGCTCTAATTCTGACATTGGTAATGTATGTCTTCTCTCTTTTTCCTGTGATCAGTCTAGACAGAGATTTTTCAATTTTATTAATCACCTCCAACAATCAGTTTTTGGTTTCATTGATTTTTCTCTATTAATCTTCCATTTTCTGTTTATTTGATTTCTGCTGTCTTTGTTATTTACTTTCTTCTGCTTAATTTGCATTTAACTTTTGATTTGATGCACGACATTGTATGCTTGTTGGGTAATAGATAGTTGTATTCTTTTAAACACTCTTAAGCTTGGTTTTGGACACAGTTAGGCTACTTAGAAATAGTTTGATTCTGTCAAGACTTGCTTTTAAGGATTGTTAGGCAGAATGGGAGCATCCTTCAATCTAGGACTAATTTTTCCCCTATTGTGACAATACATTCTGAGTATGCTACTCAAAGTCCTGTGAATTTCAAAGTTTTTCTCTTCTCTCTGATAGGAACACAAACTAGTTCCAGCCTTATATTATTTCCGAGAACTGTTTCCTCTAATCCTTTAAGGTTGATTTCTCTGGCCTCAGATAATTTCCTCACATACATGTTTTGATCAGCACTCAGCTAAATACTTAAAGGAGCCCTTCTGCAGATCTCTCTCTCTCTTTCTCCAGCTCTATCCTGTTTGGTACTCTGCCCTGTAAAATACGGCTGCCCCTTCCTCTCCAGACTACCAACTCCGTCTCTTTGTGTCCTCAACTCAGAGGTCCTTTGTATCTGTATCTGTTGACTTTTCAGTGGTGGTTTTGCTGACTTTTCATCCATGATTAGTCTTCTCATTTGTCTATTTATTTTTAAAATTATTTTTATTTATTTATCTTTTGAGGGAGATTAGCCTTAAGCTAACATTTACTGCCAATCCTCCTCTTTTTGCTAAGGAAGATGGTCCCTGAGCTAATATCCATGCTCATCTTCCTTTACTTTACACATGGGATGCCTGCCAAGCACGGATTAATAAGTGGATCCAAACTGGCGAACCCCGGGCAGCCAAATTGGAGCATGGGAACTTACCCGCTACACCACTGGGCTGGCCTCATCTATTTATTTTTGTGTAATGGCCATTGCATCAGGCAAATTATTTACTGAAATAAGTGACAGCTCAGGATGATTTATCTTCTTTTAAGAAAGATTTTTATTGCTTCTGCTGGGCCTCTGTGGTCACTGTTAGTCTGTATAACTTAACACTAAGATTTGAGTTTGAAGTTTTCTGGTCTACCCAGATGACCTGCCTGCAGTCTCTGCAAGGGCAGTTCCTTCTTTTCATCTTAATCCTGGGATGTCGCTGTTTGGATCCCAACCCAAAGCAGACAGTGAGGTTTAGCAGGATTACACATGTAATGGGGCCTGGAGTCTGACTTTTTGTCACCTAAGACTAGTGACGATATTAAACATGCATAAAATGCTCAGCTTTTGGTGGTGACTAATTTATGATTAAATAATACCCCAGGCAAAATGTTCCCAAATGCCATGTTAAAATCTCTGGATTCCCATCCTTTCCAGAGTCTTGGCCTTTATTGCCTTACCATTCAGCTATTTGATGATTTTTGGAATGTGACTTATATTTCACCCACCTTTTTTAGTTGTGCTCAACAGAAGACTTTTTGTGAAATATTTAGCCTACTGAGTTCAAAAGTGAAAGTCATGATATTTTTCCCCATAAATGACAATAAGCAGGGTGTTGCAGCTATGTCACTGTCTTAAAAGTTAAATGTAGTATTACTTTAAATCTTTTAAATTATTACAATATTAAATACAACATTAAAATAATTATAACAACTAAAAATGTCTCCAGATATTGCCACACATCCCCTGGCGAGTAAAATTGCTCCTGGTTGAGAGACACTGCTGCTGAATTCTGGACGAGATTTTCCAGGGGTCACAGCCGACACTCATAACATTGCGCTGTCTACTTGGTAGGTTCTGCCCCAGGAGGTTCTGCCCTGGTTTCCATTAACCCTGTATGTTCACAGACAAAAGCTACAATTAAACTGAATTATTTTTTTCTTCTTTTCTGAACTTCCCTTTCTCTGCACCTACGTATGTCACTCTGTTCTCTTTCTTAGCTTCCACTCCTTTCTCTTCCTAATACCTGTCCTGTCCAGTTTAAATGCTATGTCATTTTGGTAGCCTTCCTTCATCTTCTCATGTGCATTTCTGCTTCCTTGGAATATGATTTCTCCCCTGAATGTACAAGTTATCTACCTGAGGTTAAATCATGAAAGATATGAAGACAGAATTTGCCTCTTATCCATCTACCATCTTCTAAAGGCAAAGGACAGTTCTCTGCATCCAGTAGGCACTAAGTAAATGTTTGCTGAATGAATAAATCAGTGTTTTGTGAGAGGGGATAGTGATTATCTTTCATACAGTACTTCTGGAAAGAAACTGCTACTGTAGCTTCCATTTTGAATTCATTATAAATTTATCATCAAAAAATTTAACTAAATTATACTATTCCTAAGTTCCTATTTCTTTAAACATATGAATTCTTGGAGCATTCTGTCCCATACATGGAGTACTTCTTAGTTAACATTTTGCTTCCATTTGTTTGTCTGAAAATGAGCTGCTTTCTTTTTTTGGTGATGATTTCTTTAAAATAATTTAAGAAATTTGGTTGTATGCACACAATTTGATTTTGCCTATGTTGACACATTCATTAATTTTAGAATCTAAGAGAATTCTATAACCAATTGAAAGTAAACCAAAATTAAATACACTTAATTTTTGTTCAGTTTTCCTTATGGTTCAATTGTTTCTTATGTATTATTTTATTAATCCAGAATAAAAATCAAGTTATATCAATATTTCCCAAAGAATGTTCTACTATTATCTTTAGGTACCCCATGAAAATAAAAAGTTGACGGTTATAGAATTTTTGGAAACTTGATGGTATATCTTGCTCTGGGAATATTCATAATTTATAGTAAGATACTGAAAGTAGTAAGAAATTCTATAGCAAAAATCAATCAATCATTGGTTCAACCTTATTTAACCAAGTGTTTCCAACAGAACTTGGTGGTTAAGCATTGAGGCTCTGGAGCCAGATGGCCTGGCCTCAGATCCCAATTCTATCACTTTCTAACTACGTAACATTGGGTCAGTGTCCCAACTTTTTGGCTGGGAAAAATAGAGGTAATTAATGGTACAGCACTAGAGTGTTGTAAAGATTAAATGAAATAATACATGTGAAGTATTTAGAACATTGCTTGGTTTAGTGAAAGCCCTCAATATATATTTACTATTATTATCATTTATATTTGACCACAGGATTTATTTTTTAGTAAGAGCTATTGGTATCACTGTGGGATACAAACTTTGGAGGACTGTTACAGAGATTTTTAATATACGAGCTGTTCAGAGGAAGTCTGTCCAGATGGATTAGTTTTTATCTCCGAGTACTAACCAGAAGAAGTGATGGCTAACTTAAGTAGGGAACAGCCGGTTAATGCCTGCATGTGGTTGGATCCAAGTTGTACTTTGGACTGAGGAGTTTTCATCTCTCTCCAGGTACACTGAGAAGCACTGCAGTCCTATCTGCCCAGAGAGAAGAGTGAATCATGAAGCCAAGAAAAGAAAGACTACCTCCCATGACACACACACAACACAGATAGGCACACATACACATGAGCACACAAAAACACAGCACCACACATCAGGACACATATGCAGACACCTGTACTCTCACAAGACAAACTCATACCCGTAGAGAACTGCTGAAGTTTCTACAGGTTTTCTCGCTCCTGGTCCCAAACGCCCAAGAGTCCTGGTGCCTGAGTTCTCTAAGGTACTCTTTAGAATGCTTTCTTTAAGTTCTCTTTTTGGCTTGCTTGAGCTCCTGTTGATTTATCTCGTTAGCATTTTTTTCCAGAAAGAACTCAATCACAAATTGTATTACAACAAAAGAACTTGGTAAAGTCTCAAATTCTTCTCAAATTTTAAAAGTACAGATCAATAAATCAATATGAAATTGGGGTTTCTTTTAAATATATTTGACAAACAGTTGTCAGTTTTAAAAAATCTTACCCTTTATTTAGAGCCTTAGATAGAAACATGTACACTTATGCATCGTGGTTAAAGTTGGAAATCAGAAAATAGCTTTAATAAAACTAAAGATAGTGTCAACAGAGATTATTAATATGCTTGCTTAATCTATTTTAATGAAATGGTGAATTTTATGTTTTACTTGATTAATTGCAAAAAGCTGTATAAAGTTTTATGAATAATGCAGGTCAAGTAAATACTATAACATAAAATCAATGGCTACTCTGACTTTTTAGATAGAATAAAGGTTTTCATCTGCGTAGTTCACATTGTTAAGTAACTACTGAGGGTCCAGGGTGCTGAAACTGGGGAATTCTAAATTTCAGACTTATTCAAAATTTTATTATTGTGGCTTCGTCCACTGGAAAATCTAAACACTGATTCTAGTGTTTTCTAAAACACTAGGTGAGAAATACATTTTACATTAGCATTTTCACTTCTAGATTTGATTGAAGATATAATCTGATGATTGACTGTTTTCAAAAGTCAATTTGGATAGCCACCTTACAAGCTGTAAACGTGTTTAGAATTTAATTGTGGAAAAGCAATTCTTAAAGGCTGAATTAAGAAATTAATACTATCCTGTACCCACATACACACAGACATACACAAAGAAAATACATGGTTTGGAGTGATTTTACATTAAAATAATAATTACTATATTGATGCTGTTTACTTTTGTCCTGCTCCAGAAGTGAGGAAAACAATTATCTTCCTGCTGAGTTTGAAGACAAAGATTTTTCAAAATAGATATCTTAAAGTTTATTCAATGCAGAGAATGAAAATTACATGTCAAATTCTTAATAGAAAAGTTTGGTAAATATTCTAGATTATTTTGCTGTTGATAAACACTTTCCTGCATATTTCTTACATGGCTATTTGGGTAAAAATATATCTCCAGCAGAGTGAATTCTCCTCCAGACGTAAACAATTAAGAACATTGAATTTCTTTGAGAAAGATCTAATCTGAAGAGAGTTGATTACAACATAGTTCTCAAAACCACTTCATCATTTGTTTATAGTTTAGCTGGAGTAAATTTCTGGTCTATAAGCATCTTTACAGTCAAGAAATGTAAATTACTTGCCCAGATTGCTAAGCGAGGAGATGTTAGGCAATTCAGTTTCTGGGCCATCTTTTCTTATACAGGGGCTTCTAGAGGACAATCTATAAGCTCAGAGACTTGTCCAAACTGAGGCCAGGTCAAATTAGGAGCTTTGCCAAAGACTCGAAGGTAATTTCACCTTGGTCTCCATTCTCATCACTGAGCTTGTGAGTTCTTCAGTCTCCTCCTCAGTTCCTGACGTCATCATCTAAGTCCTGGGGAGACCAAGTCTTCTCTTCACGAGCCTTCTCTTAGGTGGATGGAACCCCAGTCATCCCCCATTCGCTCTCTTCTTCCAGACATCTGCTCCTGCCTCCTATGCCATCTCCCGCCTCCTGGTTTGGGAACTGTATTTTGCATGCAGAAATGTATTTGCTTTGTCCTTCTGCCCCATTCTAATCATTTGCTTGTCCCTGGACTATCACTTGTTGCCTGTTGCCCTAACCTATGGAAATCACATAATGCTTTGCTTACTGGAATAATCTTTCTGTTTTATTTAAAACTTGAGTCTACTTCTCTAGTACCTGCCCTGCTTCAGTTGGCAGAACTGTTTCTAGGTCTCAGGTTCTCCCAGTTTGCCCTGCCTCACTAATGTTAACAAGACACACGTGAAAGATGTTCGAGGCTGGAGATGACGAGAGTGTAGGGGGAGAAACAGGATCAGGAAGTTTGCTTACTAGAACTCATTGTTGTCAATGTGTTTTGAACTGAATTCAGAATTAGTGTATTTTTTCTCTCAACATTCACAAATCGCAAGATAAGATGAGCTTTTAGTTTTCATGGTCATTTCCTATAAGAAATTAGGGATATAGTGTTATTAGGTAGTCTCAGGAGGGAATTGGGTGGGCTCAGGTGTTTTGGAGAATAACTAATCAAACTATTATTAAGAGGGTTGGATAATCCTAACTGAGAGTCTAGACTAGAAATCCTGAAGCAGATCAGATATCCTGACTATGCAGCTTGCTGAAGTTTCCTCTAGAGAGGACTTTTGAGTTCCAAGATGAAAATGGAAAGCGAATCTAGAGCCACTCCAGTTTCTTGGGTCCAGGCCAGGCAAGGCCACATCGCAATCCAGCAGCAAGGGCAGGCATTGAGAAAAATGAATCAGACTCAAGTGTCTTATGACACTTGAATCCAGGTTGCGGTAGAGCAAAAAGCAACTGGTCTTCGAGCAGCATTTTTCAGAGTACTACATGGACCACTACTTTTATGGGATGCAAATTAGTGTTACAGAAAACCAGAGTTTCTGTAAGAAAATAGTATTTGAGAAGTGCTGGATTAAACAAAAGTAAACACACTCCTGTATGGAAGGACATGTCAGGAACCTTAATATATGAAAATGCATTGTGAATCTCCATAAAAGAAATATTTTGTGAAGCATTTTTCAAATGTTTTTGAACACTGACCAAATTTTTATTCAACAAGCACCAGAAAGAATGAATGTTTGACACTAGCCTAATTTGGGACAGATTTGAGGGACCCACTGGATGCAGTGTTCAGATACAGAGTGATCGTTTGCAAACATGATCAATTACTGAAATAAATAACATATGTCGACAAATTTAATAAATGGCCACATGGTCAGGCAGACGTTTTCTTGCACTTATAAGCTCATAAACTCTAAAAATAGCATTTCTACTTGAAGTAATTATGGTTTGCATACTTAAAATCCTGAGTTTTGGTCTGGCTAAAGCTTTTGGACTTAATATTTAATATTATGGCAGAATCTGGCAATCCCAGAGGGACACTGAACCTTCCAGAATAATCTATTTGCTCTCTTTTACTAAACTGTGTGTTGTAGGCATTCATGTCCCTGCTGGCTTCTGGGAATTGGGTTTGTTATCCTGCTGGCTTATGGCAATGGATCCATTGGTAAAGGTATTCTGAGTTTTTTTTTTTTTTTTTTTAAGTCCTCTGCAAATGGATGGAGAGGGAAAAAAGACCAGGAGGGCAAAACTGAAGTGCCCACCCAGAAAGGAGTTTTCAGTCTTTACTGGTCAGTTCTGTGCTCCAAGAAAGTTGTTACACTGCTTGCAGTATGACAAATTCTGGGTTAACAATGTCACCAGCTTCTTTTAGATATGGTAAGTCCCAAAGCAGAGCTGCTCGATATGGAATTTTTTGTTTCAAAGTACCTGACTATTGAGACTAGGATATCAAAAATTCAGTATTTTACCTGTCACTAGGATATATCCAGTCATGTTTTCTGACTCTTCCCTATAATGAAAACAACTTTTTCTGTCTACCCAACAACAGAATAGTAATTTGGAGATCTAAGGTTTTAACAAAAACAACATATTTTTAGGACATGGTGGTTTAATAGAGACTGGAAGAATTGAAAGAAGATGTTTAGGAAAATATTTGTCTTGCTTTTAAAATAATAGCTAAGAGTTATTGAGTGCCTGCTTACTGTGTCAGGTACTATTGTAAATCTTTTACATGTATTAACTCATTTAATCTTCATGACAATCTTATAAGTAAGGTGTGCTATTATTCCTGTCTTCCATGGGAGGAAACTGAGGCAAAATAAACTTCCCAAGGCGACACATTTGGCAGTGAGAGAGCTGACAGTTGAATGGGAGCAATCCTGCTCCAGAACCCAGACACTTCAAGCCACCACATCACGTTGCCTCTCTTCAGCTCAAGGAAGACATTATTCATTGGAATTAGAATTGGCCATGATGGTAAATGAGATGTTATGGTGCTAATTTCCATTTTTTAATGATTTAGAGCTTTAGAAAGATGTATTTTGTGGTTTTGCTCACATTGTACATCTGCTTATAAATTTTCAATGACTACATCACGTTGCAGAATAAATCAATTCAAACCAACCAACCAACCTAGTCTACATTTATCAATTTGAGTGTCAAGCTCTCCTTAATCTGACCTTTCATTTCAACATTCTAAGGCCAACTCTCTTCTTCAATGAAAATGCTGATCACCTTACCTGCTGTCTTGACCCTTAACCCTCTGAAATGTACCTTAAATATGGAATATATTTTGCATCATAGTGGATGTGACCCTTAAATATAGCCGAAGGATGCTGATGGTTCGCTGGCAGAAAAACTCCATGGGTTCTGGATGGGCATGGGAACTATCACATAAGGGCACGTGTGACGGAGCATCACAAGAGAGGAGCAAACAAGAGCTTATAAAAATTGGTAGAAGCCAAATTTAAAGAACTGTATATGACTTGCTACCAAATGAAGAATTCATTCTGAATGAAGAACCAAGGAACCATAATAAAACGTGTGTCTTTTAGGAAAAAAACTGCTGGTTAATCAAGACTATTGCTGAATTCTCTCTCTCTATCGCCTTTTCTGTTTTTCTCACCAGCAGCAGTGTAGAGTGTAGATTTTCAAGACTTTAAGAAGTTATTGCGGGACCAGCCCCCTGGCCGAGTGGTTAAGTTCACACACTCTGCTTTGGTGGCCCAGGGTTTCACCCATTTGGATCCCAGGTGCAGACGTAGCACCACTCATCAGGCCATGCTGAGGCAGCATCCCACATAGCACAACCAGAGGCACTCACAACTAGAATATACAACTATGTACTAGGGGGCTTTGGGGAGAAGAATAAGAAAAAAGAAGAAGAAGAAGATTGGCAACAGTTGTTAGCTCAGGTACCAATCTTTAACCAAAAAAAAAAAAAAAGTAGTTATTGCTTTAGTCTAGGTAAGAAATGTCGAAGGCGCCATTGACTAAATGGTGCGATAGCAGCAGGCTAGAAGAAAGGGGAGATATTTCATGGTCAAGTGGTTGTGGGGAAAAGGAAGAGAAAGAATCAAGGATGATTTCCAAGTTTTTGACTTAGGCAACATAATTTGTATTAGTGCCATTAAGTGAATGAAAGATTAGAGGGGAATTAGGTGTTGAAATCCCCTCACAGTGGGCTTTCCAAGGCAGTGAGTCTACAAGAAGTTAGATGACATAGGCAATTGGAAATTAGAGGCAAATGGCTGAAGAGAGAAGTCCATAATGGATATATACACTTGGGACTTTAGTCTATTGGTCACTGTTGAGTCTATTAGCCGGAATACAAACAATCAGTAAAGC
Source organism: Equus quagga (assembly GCF_021613505.1). Classification (NCBI taxonomy): domain Eukaryota; kingdom Metazoa; phylum Chordata; class Mammalia; order Perissodactyla; family Equidae; genus Equus; species Equus quagga. Next base: position 35,943,787 of record NC_060277.1, read on the forward strand.
ACGTAGAGTAGTAGAGAATTGAGAATGCAAGCGGAGGCATCCTTCAAGCTGGGATCCAGGCAGAATGAAGAGAGTGGGAAAGATTCTCCTATTCCCCGCCATGAGCCCAAATCATTAAAGACCTAATTGCAGCCCAAGTCCACTAAAACAATGCGGGATTCAGGAAACAAACTAGTGAAGAACAGTTTACATGTGTACATACACTGACTGTCATTTTTTGATTGGGTATTTGTAATGAATGCATAATCTGTAAAATATATTTATTTGGTTTTAAAATTTTAATTCAATATATACAGAGAATCTAGATTTGCATGTAAGTGAAAAGGAATCTCTCAAGTGAATGATTTTGAATGTAACCATTATAAATAACCAGCACTAACTACTGCACATTTAAATTGAATTCTTTTATTTTAAATAGTCACAGTACAGGAATTCACTAGGCCTGAAAAGAACATCATTATTTACACATCCAAGGAATAACTCCAGTGGTGAATCAGTGAAGTACTTAACACTGAGTATAGGAAATATGATTGAAGAAAGAGAGTTCTTCTTGCACATATAGGCTCAAATCTTTTACACATTTATTTCTGCCTTGGGATTTTAACAGATTGCTGAAGTCACTATTAATTGCTAAACAAAATTTCACAAAATTATAACTGTAGCAATAACACCATATATTTATAAGCCCGGAAAGACATCAATGGGCAGGAATCCACAATGCGATGGCATTTTTGAAGGAAGGAAATTTCAAATGACATCTCCAGTTTAATTTGTGGAAAACACAAGTTCTCCAAATAGCTGAACATACAGATTCCCTATGGCATTTTGCCTTTCATGGCTTATTAAAACATTTGCTTAGCTGCCATAACATGTTATGTTATTCACAGGTTGAATCAACAAAGGGAACAATATGGTAGCAAACTAAGAGCCCAGATCAGTGTTTGCTGAATGTCATACAAATGCAACATCCTGGCCGGTAAAGTTGGCCTCTACACTGCTAGAACTGACTACTCATCATTTGGATTAATGCTTTACTCCGGGATGTAGCAAGACTCAATTGCCTGATTTTCATTTGGAATAGTAGTGAAAGTCAACATTTCTTACCATTAAACTAACTTCACTGAAGCTGTTAAAATTGAACTTGAATGAACCAAACTTCTGTAAATAAATAAATAAATAAATGTATAAATAGGATCCCCGCTGGTTTAATAGCTTAGCAATGAAATTACCTTCCAACAGTGTAAATGCTTATCTTGGTGTTGTAAGTCTCCAAGTGCTATGTTCTAGCCTTACTGTATTATGATGAACGACTAATTTCATTTGAGGCATGGCCGTTGGTTCACACATATTATCTGTTTGGAATTAAGCCCTTTCAAAAGCACAAGTATATTTTCTGAAAAAGAACACAAAACAAAAACAAAAACAAGACTTCATTGAATGGAGTAATTTCTGTTTGGAAAGACTACTGCAAATTATCAGCAGGCAGAGGCTTGGTCTCTGCAGCCAAGATTCATAGTTCTTATACAATCATTTTTTTCTTGATTACCCATTACTCAGAAAAAGATTGGGTTTACATTCTTTTTCCTATACCAGTGACACTGATTGGCTGTCCGCATTGCCTGAATGTTCTACGTTATCGCCCAGTTTAGTGTTGTGAAGACCTGGCCTCAAGTGTTTTAATCCTCCCTGGCAGTAGTACTGATTTTGGCAGTGTAAAAAAAAAACCCAAACCGTTCTTGATTGTAGAAAAAGCTGCCAGAATATTGTGTTCATAGTATGGAACGGATTAAGATGGTTTTTTTCACATCTTCATGCTTCATAATAGTAAGTTGCTTTGTACAGTAAATTGTATCATTTGCCAACAAATGATTTTATTTGTTGTATTTTATTGCCAACAAGAAACTCCAGGAAGAAAATTTTAGGGAAAAATTTACTACAATATGCTGCAAAGTGAGGGAAAAATGCAAAGCAGCATTGTTTATTGGCTCAGTAGCACTAAGAATAACATTTTCACTTTACTGAAGTGTAAAGAGGACTTTTGAAAGGATGCGAATCATGCACATGGATTGAGACAAAGCCTGTGTGTGTTGGCAGTGTAAACCCCCCAAAGATGCATGATTCATCAACGGCATGCATTTTTTTCACCTAATATAACACAACCTTAATATAGTCATATAATCTCTAACACATCTTATTTCAAACATGCACTAGCTACTAAAATAAGATTTTAAAGAAAAGCTGATGTTTGATACAAAATCATGTTTTTTCAAGTGTGGAAAAATACTCTACAAAAAAATAAGTAGAAAAGTGATTTCTGATCAATGTGTGATTTTATCTAGAAAAATTCAGATGACTAATTAGTGTGCTTACAACGACCCTATCAGGTCTGCATCGCAATAATACACATACAGAAAGTTAATAGCATTAAACAACTATTAGCACAATGCAGTTAAATCCTTATCAGAAATAACATGAACTTATAAACTGTACATTTGGCATCTAGGTTCCAGGGTGTTTTTAAGAGTCTTCTTAAATATGACAATACAATAGTGCAAAATCACATTACATTACTAAAACACACAATTACCATCCAAATAATTTATGGATTACTGACCCTTACAATTGACATATTGGCTAGAATTGGCACATTTTCTTTCAGCATGATAGCTTTGACCTTCCTTACTTGAGTGTATGTTGTTTTGTTCAAAGTTTCACTACATATAAAAGGTCTAGGCATATGTGTGTCCCTATGTGTGTTCTTGAGGAAATGAGATCAGAGGAAGCAGGTAAAGTTCCTGCTCTTCCTTTGTAAAACTCCATCCTAGCTTCCTTCTTTAGCAACCCTTTCATGAGAGCTCCTAAAGAAATTGCCTGTTAATTTTCTTTACCCCTTTTCTTACGGGTCGCAGAGCATCAACATGGCCCCATGAAAGGGAGCAGGAAGAAAAGAAGGAAAATTCTAGAATATGTGACAGCTTGTGCCCTTTGCCAGGGTAATTAAACCAGAATGTGTAATCAACAAATCAAGATTTATGAAGAACTTCCCAGGTGATTCTAATGTAAAGTCCACCACACTCGGTTGACAAATGAGAAATCTGTGGCCCAGAAAAGCTAGTGAATTGTACTATAGATTGTGTAAACTAGAACTTAGTTTACTGCTCTTTCTGTGTTTCTTGTCACCACTTTTCTCCTTGCTGCAGCTTTGTGAACTTGAATCGACATTCAGACTTAGCTCTTTTTCCCTTTAAAAATCTCCATGACGTACGACGTTGTTTTGGAGTCAGAAAAAAATGACATTATCCCAATGAAGATGATTAATCTCAATAATTTCATTCAAATAGTTTTGACCAGTTGCATTTCCTCCAGCAAACATTACTTCTTACCTTCATCTTACGCATGATTTATGGAAATATTATTTTTATATTGTCTTAATTGCTCCACTAACCCTGACCCCTACCAAACTTAACCTTAAAAAAAAAGAGGGGAAAAAAAGCACAAAACTAAATATATTGTTTTTGAAGGCTGCCATCATGCTGATAGCTCTAAAGATTTAAACTTTTTATTTAAGAGTAAAAAAGGTGTCATTATTTTCACTCCTTTTTCCTATCTCCATTTCCAATGCCACATAACCTGTTAGTGTTCCAGGGCAAGAGCTCTCATTGATTTGAATGTAGAGCATCTGCAAGCTGACTTTTCTTTTCCTTGTAGTAAACACCTGGTCTCAAGTATGATAGTCTTTGTTCTTTGATTGATTATTTTAAAATAATATGTAAAATATTTAAGATAGGTCATCTGTTATCTAAAATGTGGACTGCTCCGAGTTTTACATAGACAACCAGATATTCTTGGTTGGTTCAAGGCCTATTGAAAAAGAAAACCAGTATGTGAAAGGCCTGAGCTCATTATAGTCCCTGTAGACACATATCCTGTTCTAGATGATAGTGAGCTCTCTTCTGGCAATCTCGCCTTGGAAGATGGCATCTCCAGGATTGTCTCATCTAAGGGACTGAAGGTAGCTAATGAGGCCAATCTGAGATCAGGGGATGCATTATGGTAACTCTGGCACATATTTCTTGCATAATGAGTAGTACTGGGTTAATTTAGTCTGGGTACCGTTTCTGCTGAGCCTGCCTTTCTCCTGCACGCTCATTAATCAAAATGGAATGCAGCCATGTATATAAAGATTCGCCATGGTTAAAATACCTTTCTGTAGAAAGCACTTTTAGAATTTTTCAGCTAAAATTTGTTTTTCATAATGCAATTCTAGCCAGCTCTAATTTAACATACTTTACATACACAACAAATTTAACAATTTGGTTGCCAGAAGACTCAGAAAAATAATCGATTTTTGAAGTTTTCTAATGTATCTGAAATAAACATTTCTAATACTCTTTAAAGTGAGACGATTAGGAGCTACTTAAAAATACTACTTTGAATATGATTTATTTACTCACACATAAATTTAAAAATTTTCCTTATGTTTACTTTTTTGTTCCATTATAGTACAACTTAGAAATTGTGCATATGAACAGCTGAGATTACTCTTGTCAAACCCGTATTTATTATGCAATTAGCAATTAGAGTAGTCTTAATCACAGTCTGGCTAAGAATTATTTTATTTCTGTACCACCAAACAAATATATTCCTATTTATTGAATTTGTACCCTAACATTTTAAAAGTAAGCTTTAGCTTTTTTTTTAACTTTAGGAAAAGTAGTTGGAGACTTGATTCTGTTTCTTAACTTACATCATTCAGTAGCTCTGTGACTAAGCTGGTGGACCAACTGAAGTGATGGAGTAAGTCAAGTTGTTGAATATTTCTAGGCCTTTTTCCTTACCAGAAAATGATCTCTGGGGATCTTCCTGCTACTGCATTCTGTGACATAAGCTATACCAACTGATAATAAGCTAAATTGACTATTAATTTACTGATTGCTTATAATGGTGAGGGAAAATTAGGCCTGCTTGTGTTCCAATTATTTTCAGAAATGGTTTATGTGTTCAGTAATGCCAATAATGCCCATGTGCTACCACTGTCAGCTCCCCATACCCCTTCCTTGCTCAGTAATTATGGAAGACACAAGTGCATGCTTCCACACTATATTTGTTTGTTTCTCTTTTCCTGAAGAACATTTCTTTGGCTTATTTAAATTTGCAATGATTCGTATAAGCTGTCTGCTTAGTGTTTTCAGAATTTTAGAACTGAAATTTCAGAAATAGTTTTGAGTTCCGCACAATGATCTTTTATGATAACAAATGATACTAATTGAACACATTGTCTAGTCACTTAAATGTCATTTCACTTGTCCTCACAAGAAACACATCAGGAATAAGCTGCCTCCACTTTACAGATGTAAAATCTGAGGCTAAGAGAAGTCAGGTCACCTGCACACAGTGAGTGGCAGAGCTGGGGTTCAATTTTACATCTGTGGTCACCAAGAATCCACGTGCTATAGCTCATTGCTATATCCCAATTGCAAGCTATGTTTCCATCCACCAAGCAAGGACTTTGGGACCTGGGGAAGAGGTCTTTTAAACCCGTAGAGAGGATAAGCAGATCACAGCAGCATAAGATTTTGTGGTTATAAAGGATTCTACTAATTGTGTAGTCCAGTCTTCCACATTGCAAAATGCAAACATGTCGTTAGAAGCTAAAAAGAGAATGAGAGGTATTTTTTTAAGATATATAACCTCTTCTTATCCTATTAATTCCTCCAGACCAAGAACTGCTCATGCGTTCTGTGTAGACGGGTGGTTCCCAGAGGTGGCCCCACATTGGTATCACCTGTGGTGCCTCTACAACTGTTTGATTCTGGGGCCTCTCTCAGACCAACTGGATCAGGTCTCTGGAGATGGGGTTTGGACATCTGCAGCTTTAAATCCTCTACCGGTGATTCAGATGTGCATCCAGGCTTGAGAAATACTGCTATAAACCACTCAATAATTGAAAGAGGTTCTGGAGACTGTAAATCACCTGCCCCAGATGAAGAGATTAGTCAGTCAGCATTATGCTTATGCATGAAATAATAGGCATAGAGAATGTCTTGGATCTTGAAGTAGAGGAATACTTTACTGACATATTCTGGAAGATTCCAGGTGATAACTTGTATATATTGAGTAATAGAATACTTCCCATTTAGTGGGTGGTGAAGACATAGACCTCAAACCTGACAGCACATCAGAACTATCTGGGGAGATTTTTAAAATACAGATTCCAGCTCTCATCTCAGACCCAGAGAATCAGAAGCTGTGTATTATTAACACTCTTTCAAAAGATTCTTACGCAACCGATCCAGGAAGTCCCAAAGACATATGTGTGTTTGAGAACTGCTGGCTTAGGATGGGTCACAAATTATAGTATGGAACAGACTAACTTAGGAAATGTATTAAAAGCATGGTTGTTTGGACTTATTTCAAGAGATTCTAACTGAATGAGCAGGGCCCAGAAACCGGTATTGTTAATAAAGACTTTTGGTGATTCCAGGTCAGAAGAAGCAGGAGCTAGGCTTTCAGTCACACTGAGGAAAGGTGGTTGATGTTGCAGAGGTCCTTTTTAAATTCTTCAAAACATTTTTAAAGTAAATCAAATGCATAAATATATATTAACCATGAATTCAAAAATAACTAAATTATCTAGACGTATTTAATCTAGCGTATTCAAATCATACTCCCCATTTTATTGTCATCTGGGGACTGACTATGTGCCTCCACTGTTTCCCTGAAATTTTTGCATCAATAAAAAATTTTAGATTATTGTCGTAAGAATCTGGATGGTATTAAAAATATCTACAATATTTTAAAATAAAGCCAATATGTGGGTTGGTTTTCTGCAAGCAATTAAGGTCTCAGTGAGCAGTGAGCGCATGAATTGCGGAGGATGCAGGTAGAGAAATAAGAGTAGGAAAGAGTTGGAGGAGGAAAGTTAGTTAATTGAGGACTTGCTATAGTCCAAGCATTGGATTAGGTTCTCTCCACATATTAGGTTAAATAATCAGTTTTATACTTTAAAAGTCTATTCAGAAAAAGAAGAGGGAAATCTGTTTGGAATATTTACCTCCAAAAACTTATTTTGAGATGGTCACTGAAATTTCATTTGCAAATATGTGCATATATCAGTTTAGATCTTAGATGAGAGAGTAATAGTGCTAGAAGGAATCTTACAAACAACAAGGTCCAGAGAAGTTAAGCGGCTTTCTCAAAATTATGGTTTGTTGAACCCATAACCCAGCCTAGCAGTATTCACATTTCTGGTTTAGCAGGCTCTCTCTCAGTTATGTTCTGTTGATTGTTCTATACAATGCTTATGACTACAGATACATTCAATATGAATTACTGAGACAGAGAACACTTTGGATGGTAGTGGAGCTTACCCATTTGCAAAATGCTACAAAATCTCTAGATGAGAGACATCTAGAAAAAAATATCCTCTTAATTGACTGATTGCAATACAAAGGAGTGCAGTTAGGGAGGAAAAAAATTATATTTCTCTTCGTGCATAGTTTGGTAATAAATATGTGCCCTTCACAGTGCTTGAACTTTATATTCTTGTTAAATACTTACTGTCTTTCCTATTAGAAACAGTTGGTATATTAATATTTGAATAGAATGTTAACATGTTCCAAATCCTTTCTAATCTTTCTTGAAATGTTACTTCTTTGGGGGTCTTAGAACGCAGTAAGTCTGGAAGGACATACAATGCCTTCCTTTTGCATCTAGGCAGCAAACCGACCAATGAAATGAATATAAAATATCATCTCTAGCTGGTACCAATAAACTGGGACTGTTATCATACTTAAAAAATATTTTGCATCACCTCTAATGCAATTTGTTTATTCATTCAACACCTAGTTTTAGATCCTCCTCTCTGTTGTGCGCTGTGCTTATCTTTTAAATCCTGAAGCTTGATTTAACAGCTTGATTATAATTAATTTGTTAAAAAGTTCCTAAATGAGATCAGAGTTCAAGGGAACTCAAAGATATGGTTAAGCACTAAGTCATAATGTAAGGACCTAAACCTTGTTTTGGTAACATTAATTCATGCAGACATTTTCTAGGTGATTACCTTAAGACTCATGGAATCTAGTTTGAAAATAGGCAGGCAAAACATATCAACAGTATAGGTTCCTATTCTTTCCGTATTTAACCTCAAACTGGAGGCAAGAATTTAAAGGCTCAGTAAACAATTCCTAAATGTTCTGTCACTTTACACTCAAATGCTCTGAGGTTTCTAAGCCCTCACAACAGAAAACGTTTCTGTACATTCTAGCATAGTAAGGACTCATGCAGCAAATATAAAATTTTTAAACTGATATTGGTTTCCCACTAAGATAATTTTTTTGTTTCTACTTCATATTGTCAAATTTATGGCTATCATAAAATGTGACTGTCATGTCTTTTGTTTTCAGACTGTAATACTGCTGGATATGGAGAATTCAGTGTATTTTGTTACTCATAAAGCCTATAACAACTAATATTCATATATTCCTACTAGTAAGGCCTACAATAATTAATATTTAAATATTCAGCCCATTGAAGGTAATAGATTTTTGATATTTTGAAATAAAACTTTTTAAACAATCTATTCTTTTTTATATCCACAATCTGTCCCCTGGCATAATTGTTTTTATAACAAGCAGCAAGCCAATTTTGTCAAATCAATATCTTTCACCATATGATATCCTTAAAAAGAATTGCAATCTACAGGATTTATTGAAGGAGTAGCTGAGAACCATACAGCATCTTGAGGGTTGCATTTCAATACATTCAAGTACTGCATTTAAAATGTATTGAAAATCCATTTCCTTCTCCTAAAGCTCAACTTCTAAAATATCTAAACCAGAAAGAATGCTAATAAATTTGATGTTCTGTTTATTCTATACCTTTTCAAAGGTCAGAATGCCTCCACATAGAGTGTAATATTCTACAGGCCCTAATAATACCTATAAGGCATTCACATTTGTAGGAACTGAGATGTACTTCTATGATAAAGTGAGAAATACAATGAACAAGAATGCAGGATTAAGAAAGATAAGAGCCTTAAATTCTAATATTGGCTGTCATTAGCTGCGGGGTGTGTGAGTGTGTGGGTGCGTCTCAACATATGTCTTGAATAAATATTATCTCTGAATCTAGTTAACTCATAAATAGAACAAAGGGATTGGTTTGTAAACATTGTTATAATTCCTTCTAGCCCTAAAACTCACTGATCAATGGCCCCAGAACTGAAGTTACCTCATTCATTTTGGCACTTCAAACTCAGAAAACATTCTTCTGGGACTCGGTAATGGGTTTTCAATATACAGTGGTGCCAGTTAGTCACTTAATATTATTGCCTTGGCTTGAATCATATTATCAGCATGTGATTATAGTCAAAGTCTAAGAAAGAAACCAAATTCGAATCTGATAATAGAGACAATGATTCAGATTTCTTACTTCTCGGAAATCATGAGCATCTGCCACAGAAAGGCAGGTTGTCATGACGTTGAATGTTCTTCGGCTTTCAGCAAAGCAGGTACTTTCTAAACTTGTTGGCAATACATCCTCTTCAGATCCTTATACTTTTCATAGGCCAAAAAATAACAAAGTAAATGTATGAATTTGATTATTTTAACATGAGAAATAAAAGATCACATGGAGATCTTTCCTTATCTGGGAGGGCATCCACACAGACATACTATTTCTTAATGCAGTGTGGTTAGAACAGATAACATGAAGGGAATCTACATTGGTTCAAGTGAGTAACAAAGTTTGCAGCTCAGAAACATGTCAAATAGCTAAGCAGTTGGGGAAATTTGCTGTCTTATTTTTGTTAAATCAGTGGTGACTCATATAAACTCCATTGAGAGTAGTATGTGCATAAACACAGACTCAGAGGAAGCTCTTATGTACCTCACCTCTTAACTGGAAGCTCCTTTAAGGCTGTGATAGTATGTACCTTGTTCATCTTTATCTCTGGTTAGTACATTACCTGACACAGCATCCCTGTTCAATCGTGGGTAAAGAAATAAACCTGAGGATCAAACAATTCTCCACCCAATACAAGGATCTTCCTCTGCTCAGATCCTTTGGGTGCTCCAGAGATCTCATTCCCTCAAAAAAAGAGTCTGGATTGTTCGACATGTCTCCTTCTTACTGAATTGAAATTTGCCCCTCTCTACAAATGGATGTCATCAGAACATGTTGATTCTTTTGATGGATTTTTGGCCTGAATGGGATAAAGTCATTAAAGACTTTTGGGGGGAATGCTTTCCTTGAAGAATTCTTAGCATCCCATCTTTTCTCACCTACTATTCTCTGCTTACATCCAGCCCCTAACCCTTATGGAGGAGAAATGCTATAAAGCAACCGCAAGTTCAGAGATAAATTCTCCAAAAACCTAATGTAATGATAAGTTTATTTTGGTTCTGTAAAACCCTGAGGGCAGTGTACTATATGTGAATAATTGCTAAAATGGAATAAGAAACGTCATCTCCAGTTAGTACCTCTAGGCTAGAACTGTCACTTCATTGAAACAAACAAAAATTTTTCCATGACTTTCAATGCCATTTATTTATTCATTCAACAAATATGCATTGAGATCTTACTCTGTGTTAGCATTGTGTGTTTCCTATAGACTCCCACATCTTCTAACACCTTGATAATTTCGTTTAGGTTCTTTTAAATGATAGAACAAACCTATCAAATGTTATATCTATTTATTTCTCCATATAGCAAAATAAATACTGTTTTAAATATTAGGGCTTCAGAAAAGATATTTTAAATTGATATGTTATTAAAAGTTGTACATAAATGTACCATTTATAAATATGATTTGTAACTATACATATCCTTTTCCTTTGTTATTTGAGGAAATTATTTGTTTTTTTATAATAATGTGTTATCAGGATCAGGAAGAGAACTGCCTTAGATTTCCTTAACTGTTATTAGGATTATTTCTCAGGTACTAAAACTCTCAAAAAATTGGATATTTTAAAACACTTGAATAATTTAATTTAAGATCATGAGAACTAGTAGCTACATTTGCGAGTAAGCTTAGTGAAAATAAATGGGAAGTCTAATAGCTTTCTGAATATCACAGTTCTGCTTCACTATCTTTTTTATTCACTATAGGAATAATTCTGCCTAAACAAATGTGGTAAACAGGTAAAAAATAGATCAAATAGAGACAGTTATACACTTTGTTCAAGTTCGAAGTCAAAGAGGTTAGAATTCAATTACAAACACTTTTCCTTTGTTACATTATGCAAACTTGGAACTAGAGATTATACTATCTAGTGAAAATATCTCATATTTTAAGATGTGCATCTTCATTTCCCAAATAGATTAAACAGTTGATCAATGTAGAAACAATAATCATATCACAAACTTACATTGCAAACAACTACAAAAATGTGAAAAAACTGTTTACGAATGATAGCAAAGAATAAATTATTTTTCAGCACACATAATTAGGTATATACAAGATAATTTAAAACCAAATTGAATGATTGCTAATGCTGAGCTCTTAAAAATCTCCATCAAAATATACATGTTACCCAAAAGAGAGTGATAAAAATAAATTGTGACACAAAAGTGGAATGTTGTCTCTCTTTTCATCCACAAAACTTGGATAATATCTCATCAAAATAATTTGCCAAGTGTGCAAATGATGAAAAACTTTAATTCCAAAACCATTTCTCTAGATTACCGACAGATTTATATTCCTGATGCCTTTTCACATGATCACAAGCCAAGCATGCATGTGATTCCCAAAATCGTGGAAGATTTACTGTGAAATCCTTCCTCCAGTTAAAGTAACTAAGGTATAACTTATCGTTTTTGTCAACATCCTTCAGATACTTTGCTAGCTCACTGGGAGAGTTATAATCCTCCACATGAATGAATGAATCTGCTGGAATATAATTTTCATAGTTTTCCCTAGATGGCCCCAGAACAACAGGTACAGAGCCAGCCAGAAAAGCATTGTAGAGCTTTTCTGTGATGTAATCTTTGTGGATGGAGTTTTCAAAGGAAAGATAAAATTTGCAAGTAGATATGGTAGGAATCAAATTTTTATCATTCACATACTCTCCAAAGGCTTGCCCATAGGTATGGATTTCAATACTTTTGCTTAGTTCATTGTAATACTTGACCCTGGCGTGCTCAGGGTTCCAGTTACTTACAACCCAGCACACTAACTTCTCTTTGCTTGGCACTTCAAACACGAAGGGGTTTGTGCTCACTGTCAAGAAGCCATAAGGCACTTGGATATCTGAGTCGCGGCGATAAGTCAGAGTCAGATTGAACAGGTGCTCAATACCACTCTTTTGGGGTGTGTGAGTGGGTGATTCCAAATTCATCCAGATCCATTTCTGGAAGGGTGGCCTAGCCTGCTGAGGTAAATTAGTCAGATCCCAACTGATGTCTCGGTGATGGATCAGAACTGCATGAGATTTGTTGTACAGAGAACGGTCTGTTGTGAGGTGGCATCCTTGGATGTTGAACATTGCTTGGCAGGATGTAAGATCAAAGGTCTGCCCAAATGGCCACACCCAAATCAGAATAGTAGTTTCATTAAAATAATCAGTTTTGGTGGAGAAGAAATTTTTCATTTTCAGCACTGAGCTGGCTGACTCCATTGGACTGAAGATCCAGCTGTTGGTGGGCTTGATGTAAATGAACAGACATGCCACGAAGCAGCCCAGGATAATGCAGACGATTAAAAATGGGCGGAGAATTCCTTTGGATGCTGGTGTCATACTTTTTTCTGTGAAACAGAAAGAGAAAGATAGAGGGATAGGTAGGGGCAGGGATGAGGAGTAAGTCATAAATATAATTTGAGATGAACAGGTGGTACATCCTAAAATATACTTAATCACAAAATCAACTGCATTTACCTTTTCAGTGTTATCAAACTATTGAGAGAAATAGAACTTTCATTTAAGGCAAGAGACTACTTTTAAAAGGAAGTTTCCCAATAAGTGTTGGAGAGGCTGTGGAGAGAAGGGAACACTCATACACTGCTGGCGGGGGTGCAAACTGGTGCAGCCACTGTGGAAAACAGTATGGAGTTTCTTCAAAAACTTAAGACTAGATCTACAATGTAATCCAGCTATCCTACTGCTGGGTATTTTTCCAAAGAACTTGAAAACACGAACGCATAAAGATACACGCACCCCTATGTTCATTGCAGCATTATTCACAATAGCCAAGACTTGGAAGCAACCTAGGTGCCCATCAAGGGACGAATGGATGAAGAAGATATGGTATATATACACAGTGGAATACTACTCAGTCATAAGAAATGATGACATCCTGTGATTTGTAACAACATGGATGGAACTTGAGGGTATTATGCTGAGTGAAATAAGTCAGAGGGAGAAAGTCAAATACTGTATGATCTCAATGAAAAGTAGAAGATAAAAACAATGACAAACACATAGAAACAGATTGGATTGGTGGTTGCTAGAGGGGAAGAAGGGAGGGAGGAGAGTGAAAGGGGTGATTAGGCACATTTGTGTGGGGATGGATTGTAATTAGTCTTTGGGTGGTGAACATGATGTAATCTACACAGAAGTTGAAATATCTAACAATGAAATTTATATAATATTATAAACCAATGTTACTGCAATAAAAAACAAACAAAATAAATAAAAAATAAAAGGAAGTTTCTCTTATATTCTTCAAATAATGAGTCAGAATTTGTTATAAATGTACCAGCATACCTTCAAGCCAAGTTACATTTTTTTTCAATGCCATCCTTACCTGTTATGTTTTTACTTGCTTAGGAAATCTGGCACAACAAAGACTGTCATCACCAAAGCTATGACTAATATTTTTAGTATTTTGAAACCACATCAGATTCAGGAACATCTCCCAGTTGATAATAATGACTTATTTACCAGTGCACTTTTTGAGACTGTAATATAACTTCGCAGTTCAGATGGAATTCAGTAGAAAACCAAACTATTTAAAGGAAAAAATTATATTTTTGTTTTTTAGCATAAATCTTTCTTCACTGCTAAGAATGCATCAGGATGATCATGGTGTAAAAAATGGCAACTCTTGATTTGATATCTGTTTTTTGTTTTGTTTTGTTTTCTAGTGAGTACACTGATGCAAAAATTTGATAAATTAAAACCCCTCATAGTTTTATTTTTATTTTTTCTTACAATTTTCTTTGCTTACTTTTAATAATCTGTTAGTACATCCAATATCTACTGGATGTGGTAATCAAATGCTCTAATGGCATTAGAACAACATTTTCTCTTATGTAGTACTGGGGCATTAAAGCAGTTTTGCTTAGCATTAAAATGATGCTAGTATTATAAAAATAAACGGATTCTCAAAAAAAGAAATATATTTCATGGAGAACAATATTGATCTTGTGAATCTTAGCAGATTGCAGCCAAAAAGATGCGTGAAGCCGTTTAAATTTTTTTAAATCAAATGTCTTCAAGATTTTTCCTCTTTGACATTCATGCCTCCTTATGACTATGAACACAAAGATAAAATATGAAATATGTTTGCAAAACTATCTCCTGATCAAATTCTTACTGATTCTGTGAATCTCATTGTTTTTCTCACCAAAATAATATGGTCTATCAATTCCAGATTCGGTAAAGTATTTTGAAATCTTGACCAAAGCTAGTGTAGAAACGTTAGATATTTTCCTTCCAGAAGAAGGGAGAAATTGTCCTTCATTTAGTTACTTAAATTTATGTGAACATTTTAAAAGTCATATTTTTTTTGTTATGCAGTTTTTCTTAAAGCATTTGACATTCTCTATGTAGTAAAGCTTGATTTTGTCAGTCCGAAGAGTCTGGACATTGTATTCTGGAGCACTCCTAGAACAGAACTATAGTAATCAAAGACAGGCTTACCATCAAAGTTAGCTTCAGTCCTGTCCAGTGAATAAGAAAAGGAAAACAAATACGTGTATGCTAAATATGTCTGGGAACTATTAATGAACCCTTGAGCTGCAAAGAAACTCAGGGAGGAATATGATGGAGATCTCAACCCTTTAGAACTAACTGACATTGATGGTACTACATATCAAATTTTGTGAAAGGTACTTACAACAGTACTTAGAAGTAAATTTACAGATTTGCACAATTTTGGGGAAACTAATTAACAATTTGGTCAACTCAACAAGCTGGACAAAGAATAATGGTCCAAAGCTAAAGAAATAAGAAGTTAAAAATAAAAGTAGTGATAGAAATCATTAAAATTGAGAGCAAAAATTTGAGACGATCAATAACATCACATGTAACCATGGGAGGTGATGGATGTTAACTAAACTTATTATGGTAATCTTTCTGCAATATTACATACACCAAATCATGATGTTGTACACCTTAAACTAATATAATGTTATATGTCAGTTATAACTCAATAAAACTGGAAAAAAATACTAAGATAAACTTCAGGCAAGGATAATCAAGAAAAAGAGAAATTCAAATTAAATGCCAAAAAAGAGTAAATAATTATTGATTTAATATAGAAAAAAACTAGAAATGATTATATTGTGTAATTTTATGGTAATAAATTTGAAAATCTGATTAAATGAATAGTTGTATTTCTGCACAAATAGAAAAATGCCAATTTTAATCAGAAATTCTGATTAAAGAAATAGCAGTTAAAGAAATGGAATTCATAAATGATAACAACTAAAAACAAACACTAGACCTAGATGATATTGCGGGAGTGATATTAACAATTCAATGAATAAGGAATGCTATCACCTTAAAAATAAAATCATTGTAGAGAACAGAAAAATAAGCAAAGAAGCTTAACTCATTATGTGAGCCAATTTTTATCTTGTTACCAAAAGAAATATGGAAAGTTAAAAAAAGTCTATTTCATTTATGAAGACAGATGCAAAAATACAAAAATTTATCAATAAAGAGTATTGAATATATATCATGATGTAATTCAAGCGTAAATTTATGGCAGTTTAGTTATGTCTGATCCTGCTTTATAAACTTAACTAGTTGGACAATCTCTCAATTTTTTCTAGACTTTGAGATCTACACTCAGAAAACTTACTGGAAGGATCTCCTTTCTAATGGAGTAATATTGATCTTTAAGATACCTGATTTGATTGAGCACTCCAGTGTTTTGTTCTGTTTTTCTATGAGGCCGGTGATTAATGGTTTTTAGAAATGCTCTCATTGAAAGCTTCCTCAAATCTTTTTTGAATTGAAATGCAATGGCAAAAACCATCTAAATAAATGATATCAATTCAATACAACCAGGTTACAACTTTAATAGCCCACATTTAAGAAATGCTCACTCTCAGCTGGGCCTTGTGCTAGCATTTTGCACACATCATTTCCCACAATCCTCATAGAGCCCCTATCAAGGAGGCCTTTTATCACATCTTCACAGATAAGAAAATTGAAAGCCAAAGACATAGTTAACTAGCTTGACCATTGAGTTATGTTCTTTCTTGACTTCTACAATCTTCTTTGAACAAATAATACAAACATTGATAATCCATTGAGGTGCATTTGGCACCTCAAGTTTTATTGTCTTGATTTCCTGGTCTCCATTCTTTATAATTGAGGACTATTTACCCATGAGTTAAATTTACATAAATTTCCTTTAATCAGAACAATACCAGACACTTATACGGTGCTTGTTAGTGCCAAACATTGATCTGAGCATTTATATTAACGTATGTAGATATGTAAGCACACGTATTACTTCACTATATTCCCATTTTATTGATGAAGAAAATGAGGCCCAATATAGTTAAGAAACTTGCCCAAGGTCACACAGTTAGAAGTGGCAGAGTATACTTTCAGACCCAGGCTATCGGGCTCCAGAGTCTGGGCACTTGATGACTACCTTTTGTGTTCACAGATTCCCCAGTCTGCAGCCAGGAGAATGCAATCATCTTGATGATACCAGAATATAAGCTCCATGAGGGGCTTTGTTTCATTACTGCTGAATTCTGATCACCAGAATACAGTAGGTGCTTAATAAATGCTGTATACGTTGCATGAATGAATGAGGGGATTGCTGAGTCCCAAATATATGCAAGGTAAAATGCTTGGTAACTTGATAAACAAAAATGAGCTGTGTGTGAATGAATGAATGTATACTTAGTTGCTTTCTCTGTGCATTTAACATATATCCCTCTACAGCATAACTACCATTTAAATTGACATACAGGTATTCCTACCGCTAGATGAGCAAAATCTCCCAGTTTTGCCTGTCTTTGTTGCATCTCAAAGTTGGCATCTATTTAGTACATTTTAGTCCCGTGACTCCTTTTTTGGCCAAATAAGAAAGAATTGGTCACTAGGCAGATACAATGTTCCTTCCACTGTGTGCCTGTCAGTTTTCCTGCTTCCTGGACATTTTGTATTCCTTGAACTTCTCATTAACTCTTTGCACATCCTCTCCCCTCAACTTTTCAGTGCTGTCGGAGTCAATTACTAACCAACAGGGGCAGTTACTCAGTGACCCCTGCTTTGTACAGAAGCTGTCAGAAAAGTCTGCCTCTTGGAGCCAAATTGACATCCCCTTGACAGGAACCTTTTCACATCCTCCTCATAACTAAAATTCAGCTGGGTATCCAACATGTCTTGAACTGTTAATCGATAGAATTTATTTTTAAAGCACTTGCAGCAGTGTTACTATAGCTTTCACCAGAGACAGCAATAAATTTATAGCATAAAGTAAATTGTAACAGTAAATAGGATAATTCAAACTTTTCAACTTTTTAAAATAGGTTCAAGTACTATAAAAGAATATAATTTAAAGATTTTAGCATTAATGACAGAATCTTTAGTAAAAACACTACTTGATAAGACTTGGTACACATATGAAGCTGCTTTCCATTCAGAGACTACTTCCAGTCATACTTGAAGACTGCGCTGCTGAGTGTTGAAGTGTTAGGGAATGGAAGAGAGCTTGGACTAGAAAAGGTTCCAGTTGTGATTCCCAAACCATGAACATACTTCAAGGTATTAGGGAGAGAAATGTGAAACCAAAAAGAACAGGAGCCTTCTTCAAGGAGTTGTAATTCCACTTTAAGTTTTTTTTGGTATACGAGTGTTTTGAATACTTATTTTAAATTGGAGGAAACAGGGGTATACTGTAGAATAGAATTCCACACTCGCTTAAAACTTTAAGATAGAAGAGGACAGTTGGACTTGCAACTTGTCCCATGGGACTTTTTCCCTACATTGCAGCCACCACCTACTTCTTCACCCCACCTCTCTGTCTTGCAGTAATAGGCATGAGGGGTTGAAGAGATTGTCTCTTATGCCTTTAGGAGCTCTTGGGTCAACATGTTTGACAATCCCTGTGTGGTACACTTATTCTCTATTTGTTGTGTGGGTACACAATCAAACCATCCCTGATAAGGTCAGACTTTTTATCCTCACTAAAAATGTGTAAAGATCATTGTTGAACAGAATTTTGTTCTGTGAATAGAACTTTGGATCCATTTGGGGATATTTGGATCAACTCCAAAGACGAGAAGCAAATCATTGACCAATTGATAGATGGACTAAAGTTAGAATTAGTTAAAAAAAAAAAGAAAGAAAGAAAGAAAGATTGCACATATAGTCACCTTGTGGCTTCTTCCTTCTTCAATAAAATAAAATTTGAAAAGTGCTTCTGATAGTGCCCAGACCATAGAAAGAACTAGGTAAGTGTCTGCTATTATGTTATTTTTCTCTGTTAAATAGTCAGGAATCAGAGCTCTCATCATAGCTGAAACTCTTTTGGAATGATAGATCTCTTCCGACTTCTATGAAAATTATTACCCTTTCTAACCACACACACACACATTCTCCTCTAAGTTCAAAACATAACTCATTATTAATAATGTACAAATAAAATATATAAGAAAAAATTTCTAATGAATATAAGCAAGGTTTTTCAGTAGTTCATGCAATCAGCCTTTTCACAAAGGGTTACAATATAAGCATATTGTACTTAAAGGATTTTGTGGCAGATATTTATTGGTTTTTACTGCCTGACAATCACTCTCCCTTCTTCTGAGAATAGCACCCAATTTCTTATTGGGATATCATCTCTCGTGGGTGCAATCTTTGGGACTGCAGAGAAATATATCTCCTCCTTTCCTCACCAATGTTCACCAGGGGAGCCAGATCATTCAAACTTTCCTGCTGGGACTTTGGAACGTGAGTGCAAGGGCCAAGAGGGAAAAATGTTGGAGCTGATTAATCGCAGTGGGGTTCCCTGAGAAAACGAGCATAAGACTGCTGCCCAGGTGCAAGGAGCTAGTCGGGATCCCGTTTCCCTGGGCTTGGTTCTTCAGGTATTCCTTCAGCTCCAAGAACTACCCATAAACTCTCAATAATTTCCTTTTTGTTTACATTAGTTTTAATTGTCTTTATGCTTGAACAAACAAATCAAAACAAAAAACAAAACAAATTCTAACCAAGAAAAAAAAACTCAACTGATTTTCTCCCCTCCTCCTTTTTTTCTTACTGGAGGATATGAAGTATATAATTTGAATCTTTCAAAATAAGTCCGTAATTATCTGGCTTAAAAAAATATACATATAAATTCTCAAAAGAGCAAACAAATCTTTTCATTTTATGTTAAGCCATAGACTCCACCCAGAATTTAGGTATTTGGTGGCAGGTGGTGTCTAACTGAACTATCAGTAATCTGCTCAAGCAGGCTCAAAGAACAATTTGTTCCCCATCTAATAATTATGGTGTTTAGTGTCATTATATTACTCTAGGATTCTAGAAAAGTCTTCCGAATACTACAGTCAATGTTCATAATTTAAATTGCCCAGTTTTATTTAACTTAGGGGGGTTGTTTGTTTTTGTTATTGTTTTGTTTTGCTTTTATTTGTCTCTACAATTTTTATGCAAAGAACCTTTGCAAGAATAAAAATATAAGCCTTATATTTTCTATACTCTATATCAAATTATATTCTGCCTCAAAGTACATAAAACGTTATATATTCATCACTTCACTTTCAAAGATTCCCTTGACACTTCACATTCTACTGAACCTTTCTCATGGGCCTTCCTTCTCTGAAGTCCCACATTTCTCCCATTAGATCCTGAGCCAAACGCCTCCTGCCTTTGGGAAAGATGCCATTTACTTTTTGGCAAGAAGATACTGGTTGATGTCTGGAATGCTATCAAATTTGTGTTTGTGAACCTTTCTCAAAGACCTTTGGAACTTGAGCGGACGGGCCAAGAGGGAAAAATGTACGATCTCTGGTATTTCCAGGGTTAAGCCTCTGTTTTCCTTCCTCCAAATACTGCAGAAGCTGCCACCAAAATATGCCAGTTTGGGTCACCAGTACTCTTCCTGACTATCCCTCAGAACACACTCTGGCACATAGCAGAATTCTGACTTATTTCTGCAGTGGTTTAATCTTTAGGAATATTACCTCTAAAATGCTCAACAATGTCTCTTTTTTTTCGCTTTCATTTTTGTCCCAGACTATTGTTTCCTTTGGTGTGCAAGCTGCCAATTGCCACTTTTCCTGCATCACAAACTTCTTTATCTTGCGTAGTCTCTACATTCACTCTCTTTGAAATTTTCTTTTCAATTCAGGGATTAACTCTCTTTAGTTTGATCTTTTAGCTGCTCTCTTCTCTTTCTACTCATAATCACTAGTTCTTAATCGCTGACTTTATTCACTTTAGAAGCTCTATTTACTGGCTTCAGCTGCAGCTCAAACAATCAGATCTGACATTGAGCCCAAGCGTAACTTGGCCTGTGTGCCTCCTGTTCATGGGGAACACCACAGACAGGGCCAGGGGCTGCTTTTGTGGCATTTTCCCAGAACATGCTTTCCGGATTTCCTTGAGGCCAACAGTCTTTCATAATTTGCCTGTCAGAACCAGCCCTTTCTATGATTCTTGTCAGATTTTTACCCCAAAGCAGCCAGCCAATAAAGGTCAAGGGAGCCTTTTTTAAAAAAAACTCTCATTTTGGGCTGATATATTACTATGCATTCTTGACTCTGAAGATGTGACTTTCGTCCTTCCAGATGACAAAGTAGAGCAATAACTCAGTGGACTCTCCTTGGCATCTCCCTCTCCTTCAAATCCACACCCAACCCAGCATCAAATCCTGCCAATATTGCCTCCTAAATATTTCTTAGATTAGTTGACTTCTCTCCATTTCTCTAGGTCAGATGTCTATCATCTGTTGTAGACTGCTGACATTGCTTTTGAAGTGGTCCACCTGGCACTCACTTTTGATCCTTCTAATATATGTTCAATGCAGTAGACCAGTGGTTCTCAAAGTATGAGAACTGGTTTCACACCAGTAGCAGTAGCATCAGCATCAGCATCACCTGGGATCTCATTAGAAATGCAAAATACTTCCACCCAAACCCAGACATATGGAATTAGAAATTCTGGGGTGAGGCCCAGAAATCCATTTTAAAAAAGTCTTCAAGGAGCTGGCCCGATGGCATAGTGGTTAAGTTCTCATGCTCTGCTTAGGCAGCCAGGGTTCGGGGGTTCAGATCCTGGGTGCAGACCTACACACCGGTCATCAAGCCATGCTGTGCTGCATACAAGCATCCTGCATACAGAATAGAGGAAGATTGGCACAGATATTAGCTCAGGGCCACTCTTCCTCACCAAAAACAAAGGAGTTCTCCAAATAATTCTGATGTACATGAAAGTTCAAGAATCCCTGCAGTAGAGTGATCTTTTCAAACCACAGATCAGACAATGAATTCCAATCGCTTTTAAGATAAAGTAAAAAAGTCCTCATGTGGCTTAAACAGCCCTGCCTGATGGGAACCCTGCCTCTGTCTGCAGCCTCAGTGCATGACCAGCTCCCTTTTGCATTCCCTGTACTGCTGCGCTTGGCCCTCTTGCATGGGGTCGCTGCACCAGCCCTTCCCTCTCCCTGGAATGGTTTCTCCTCTCGTTGTTGATTTGCTCCTTTTCACTTTGTAGCTCTCAGCTCCACTGGCAGTTGCCTATGGAAGGATGCTTGATAACCTCCCAACACCCCTCCCCGCCACCATCACTAAATCAAAGGCCCCAAGTACATGTCTCATACATAGCACCATCTGTCATTTTTGCACAGCACTTACCGCAGTAGCAAGTTTGCCTATATTGGTGTGAGTATTTGATTAATGTTGTTGCCTCTGTTAAACTGTAACTCCACTCATATGTAGACATTGGGTGATTTTCCTCAGTAGTTAATCCCTGGTGCCTAGCCACTCTTGGCAGATCCTTGCTCTCAATAGATGTTTTTTGAGTGACCAAATAGCTAGCAATTATTGGACATTTGCAATGTTTGAGGCTAAGACTTTTATATAGACTTTATCATTTAATCTTTCGGAAAATATATTTCTTTTCATTGAACAAATACGTATGTATCACTTTCTATGTGCCAAGCATGGTTCTAAGAATTTAACGAATATTAATTCCTTCAAATGTCATAAGACCAGATGAATACATGCAGTTTTATCCACTTTTACAGATGAGGAAACTGATGCACATCTGTTTGTCTCATGTCACACACCAAATGGTCAATCAAGATGTGGACACTAGTGGCTTGACTCCAAAACATATTGCTTTAAAATACATGTTTGTTGTTGTTGTTATTTGTTTTTTTGGGTTTTTTTGAGGAAGATTAGCCCTGAGCTAACATCTGCTCCCAATCCTCCTCTTTTTGCTGAGGAAGACTGGCCCTGAGCTGACATCCATGCCCATCTTCCTCCACTGGTATATGTGGGACCCCTACTACAGCATGGCTTGCCAAGTGGTACCATGTCCGCACCTGGATCCGAATCAGCGAACCCCGGGCTGCCAAAACGGAACTTGCACACTTAACAACTGCACCACTGGGCCGGCCCTGCTTTAAAATACACGTTGAGAATTAATTTCCAGCTTACAATTGCAAAGAATTCTATGAATTATGGGAATTAAAATTTATTTTATGACGTAACTTACTCTGGAGCCATTGTTCATTAGAATAAACTAGATTCACCAAATACTTCTCCATTCTCATTCTAGAAACTTGGAACAGTTGGTCTAGAATACTAGAAGTTTTAGATAATTCTCCTCCTGTCCCCAAGAGAGTGTAGATGAGTGAATCAGAGCAGGAGAGGAGTCTAGCTTTGTTTTATTGTTGGGGTATTTATAAAGCAATTCAAGGAAAACCAAGGATTATTGACACATTTCCACCTGCAAATTCAAGGCCTTTCTGATAGTTGTATTCCTGCTAGTGACATTCTCTTTCAGGTGAATTCCTCATGTGCTGCTTTGTAGAGCCATTTTTAAAAATTAACTAACTTCATTTTGGCCAGAGCAATTTGGCAAGAAAAAGAAATAAAATGGATCCAAATTGGAAAAGAAGAAGTAAAATTCTCGGTGTCTGCAGACGACATGATTCTACATATAGAATACCCTAAAGAATCCACCAGAAAACTATTAGAAATAATCAACAACTACAGCAAAGTTGCAGGGTACAAAATCAACTTAGAAAAACCACTTGCTTCTCTATATACTAATAATGAACCAGCATAAAGAGAAGTCAAGAATTCAATCCCATTTATAATCACAACCAAAAGAGTAAAATATCTAGGAATAAACATAACCAAGGAGGTGAAAGACCTATACAGTGAAAACTATAAGACATTATTGAAAGAAACTCAAGAAGACATAAAGAAATGGAAAGATATTCCATGCTCATGGATTGGAAGAATAAATATATTTAAAATGTCCATATTATCTAAAGCAATCTACAGATTCAATGCAATCCCAATCAGAATTCCAATGACGTTCTTGATGGAAATAGAGTAAAGAATTCTAAAATTTATATGGAACAAGAAAAGACCCTGAATAGCCAAAGGAATCCTGAGAAAAAAGAACAAAGCTGGAGGCATCACAATCCCTGACTTCAAAATATACTATAAAGCTATAGTAATCAAAACAGCATGGTACTGGTACAAGAACAGACATACAGATCAATGGAACAGAATTGAAAGCTCAGAAATTAAACCACACGTCTATGGACAGCTAATCTTCAACTGAGGAGTCAAGAACATACAATGGAGAAAGGAAAGTCTCTTCAATAAATGGTAGTGGGAAAACTGGACAGCCAAATGCAAAAGAATGAAAATAGCCCATTATCTTAAACCATACACTAAAATTAACTCAAAATGGATCAAAGACTTGAATGGAAGACCTGAAACTATAAAACTCCTAGAAGAAAATATAGACAGTGCATTCTTTGGCATTGGTATTTGCAGCAATTTTTCGAATACCATGTATACTCCAGCAAGGGAAACAAAAGGAAAAAATAAACAAATGGGACGACATCAGACTAAAAAGCTTCTGCAAGGCAAAGGAAACCAGGAACAAAATGAAAAGACAACCCACCAACGGGAGAAAATATTTGTAAATCATAAATCCAACAAGGGGTTAATTTCCAAAATATATAAAGAACTTATACAGCTTAACAACAAAACAACAAACAA
The DNA here is from genome assembly GCF_021613505.1 of Equus quagga. Taxonomy (NCBI): domain Eukaryota; kingdom Metazoa; phylum Chordata; class Mammalia; order Perissodactyla; family Equidae; genus Equus; species Equus quagga. The sequence goes on from NC_060277.1 coordinate 35,968,229, forward strand.
TCTGACCAAAAAATGGGCAGAGAATAGACATTTTTTCCACAGATATACAAATGGCCAACAGGCACATGAAAAGATGTTCAACATAACTATCAGAGAAATGCAAATCGAAACTACAATGAGCTATCACCTTACATCTGTCAGAATGGCTATAATTAAAAAGACAAAAAAAATAACAAATGTTGGAGAGGATGTAGAGAAAAGGGAACCATTGTGCACTGCTTGTGGGAGTGGAAACTGGTGCAGCCACTATGGAAAATGGTATGGAAATTTCTCAAAAAATTAAAAATAGAAATGCCATATGATCCAAATATCCCACTACTGGGTATTTATCCAAAGAATATGAAATAAATAATACAAAGAGATTTATGCACTCCTCTGTTCACTGCAGCATTATTCACAATAACCATGATGTGGAAGCAACCCAAGTTGCCCATTGACTGATGAATGGATAAAGAAGATGTGGTGTATATACACAATGGAATAGTACTCAACCATAAAAATAGACAAGATCGTCACATTTGCAACAACACGGATGGACCTTGAGAGCATTATGTTAAGTGAAATGAGGCAGACAAAGACAAACACCGTATGATTTCATTTATATGTGGAAGATAAATAAACACATGGACAAAGAGAACAGATTAGCGGCTTCCAGAGGGGAAGGCGTTGAGGGGTGGGCAAAAGGGGTAAAGGGCACATATGTATGGTGACGGATAAAAACTAGGCTATTGGTGGTGAGCACAATGCAGTTAGACTGTAGAATACAGAATACAGAAAGTGATATATAATAAAGTACAATTGAAATTACACAATGTTATAAACCTATATGACCTCAATAAACTGGTTAAAAAAATTGACTAACATAAAAGAGCCAATTTGCTTAAAAACAATAAAGGTAGAGAAAAGAAATCATCTAAATAAAAATTTCAGTTACAGCCCAGAGTTTGTCCACATAATGTTGTCTGTTAAAATTTTTAGAGGATTTACAAATATTTCTTTTAGCCATTATTTAAAACAGAATAAAGAATTTTTTCTCTGTAAATTTTTATATTTCAAATTTCCTTGATCCTACCAGGCTAGTACATAAGGTCATATGCTTTTATGACCATATTATGATAATTTGATCTCCATTGGTTTCACTGCCAGGAACTTCTCTTCTTCAAAGTGTCTCTCAGTTGTTTCTGTAAAAGACCACAGGAGTTTTACATGGACCCCAAACTGTCTAGCAGCAGCAGTCCCCAACTACCCTGTTTGTCTTTCTTCATCATTTTGCTCCCTCGATTCTGAGAATCCAGTTGATGCAGCCTCACTTCTGCTCCTACCCATTGAATGTGTGGGCTTAGAATCCCAAATCCAGCTGTCCCCTGACCTCTAACCCTCTGGGTGCCAGAGTTTTGGGGTTCACACTGCAGCTAGAAAACTGGCTCTCTGAATCAAACTTTGTCACTGGCTCCAGGAGCTTTGAATGTGCTGAGCCACTCACAACATCTCTCCCAGAATATTCCCCTTAATTTCTGGTCCTCTATCTGTAGAGGCTTTAGTCCAGTGCACAGGGCAAGGGAGTGAATCCACGGGAAACAAACTGTTCTATCTTCCCTAGCCCTTTCCTACACCCTTTTCCCCAACAAAAAATTATGGCTCTTTCAGTTACAAAACAAAAATGAAAAAAACAAAACACCATCATGCATATCAAAGGATGTCAACAGACACTAAAAAGAAAGCTGGAGGAATAAAAGAGAGAATATCTACCCAAAGAGGTAAACACTGTATTACATGGGCCATTGCCATGACAACAGTTTCTAGATGAGACCAAACTGCAGGCTGATCATCTTTTGAACTCATGTGAAACCAATTAGCACCAGCTTTGCTGGGATTAAATAAAAACACATCATTGTAGTTAATGAGGAGCTTCTGAAATTTCACATTAAATCTCTAATAAGAGAATAGGCCAGTAAGAACTAAAATAGAAGGGATGAGCCACAAAGAAGTCAACAGCCTGAGAGACAATGTAATAAAAGTGACACTAAAGAGTGTAGGAAAGAAGCAAGTTTAATTAACTTATAACTGAGTAATCTGAAAATGAACTGATTGATTAACATACTTAACAGAGATGATATTATTAGAAGAAAGGTGGAAAGGGAATTTTAAAGTAAAAAATGGAAGAGTGAGAAACCCTTAATCTTAGAGATGCAAATACTCCAGCCCTTGGAGGAGAGGACTTCTGCTGTATCATGGTAATTCAATTGCCCCCACTGGCTTCTTTCCTGGTAGTCTGAATAAAACATCCTTAAGGGTCATCTAACTTTATTATTCTGATTTCACTCCTAATAAATAATCTTTTGAATATTCAGTTTACCAAGTAGTCAAATATTCAGAAGAAAAGTGCCACATTTGGTGAACATAATAGAGAAAATGGAGGCCATCAAAGAGAATACATCAAAAGAGAATACTCTTGTTTCCCTCCCTTCCACCACAGTGGAAGAGACAATTGTCCTCCCATCTGAGGCTCATACCTTCTCATAATTCTGGAATCAAAATGAGTAAAGTGACCTCATTCCATTATTATCCCTGATTTTTCCTACTTCAACTTTTATGTCTCCAATTGTTATTTTCTATTAGACTTTAAATTTAATCACAGTTCTCTTCTATTAAAGAAACTCTACCCTCTCAAACACAGCTCCTGTTTTCTCTATCTCTGAAAATAGCCACATCATGCATATAACCACCTAAGCCTCCAATTGGAAATCATTATTTATTCCTTCCACTCCCTTAACCTGACTAGTCAATCCCTACATTTAACCAACTGAAATGCTGTAGTATTTATTAAATCTTACTCCCTTTCTCCATCTTATTGTCACTTCACTGTTTACGCCTGCATCACTTATTTCCTGGATTATTGTAACGAACCACTAACTTATCACTGATATTGGTCTTGCTTTCCTTCAATTTGTGATAAACCTTGTGACTTTTTTTTTTTCTTACATTTTCTCTCTTTCGAAAAAGACTTATTGTAAAGGTAACGTTAGGGAGGAAGGAATTAAAGCAGCTAGGCTGTGATCCCTCCGGATTATCAGGGAAATGCTCCTGGGGAGTGGGAGGGAGCAAGGCAGGTGACCTGGACTAATGTCCTGTAAACATATAATTTGACCTCCAGGCTAACAGACTAATAATATTTGCTGAAAGGGAGAATTCTTATCTATGAAATATTTTGAGGAAGATATCCTTGGTTTAGGATTGCATATTGTAAACAAACGTAAACTTGGATGGATTTATGAGTCATGGATCCCTGGGGAATGTCACATAAGCTATATAACTCTCAAGTATAAAATACACATGTTTTATAACTTAAATGATCCTCACTGTGTGAAGTGACATTGGGAACTTCTATTATTGTGGACCAGAGATGCAAAAAGGAGAGCCTATGGTGGCTAGTAGGATGTTTCAGATCGCTCCTTGACTCTTGATTGATTGCATCCTTACACTATTGACAAACCTTGATACTGAACACAATCTTTCATTGAACTGAGTGTTGTTTGACAATCTGATCCTTTGTATTAGCTTACTGTTTACTGCATACAATTTTGAAAATAACAAATATAATAAATCAAACTGTATAATGCAACTCTCAGAAATAACAATATTTTGTGTCTTTCTAGTCTTTATTATACAGATTTACTTAGTTATCTTAACTCTTTACCTATCTAGTTTCAATTACCAACAGCTTATGCTATTTTTTAAACAATAGTGAGAACAGATAATTAGAATTTTTTTCTCCTACTTTTTTTTACTTTAAGTTGTGAGCATTTGCTCATGTCACCAAGAAAAAAACATGATTTTTAATGGAAAGATAATCTTTCACTGTATGAATACTGTAATTTATTCCCCATTCACCAACTGCTGGTCATAAAGGTTATTTTTACTTTTTCCTAATATAAATACGTAGTACTACAATATGCAATTTACACAATGAATTTATAACTACAATTCTGATTATCTCCTTAGGATTGATTTGGAGAAAGGGGAAAATTAGATGAAAGAGCATGAACAATTTCAAGGCTATGCACTCTTAGTAAAGATATGAGAACTCAGATCTTTCCTTAAAAAGGAAAGAACTCTTCTCAAGAGAATGTAGACACACTGAGTATTATCTTTTAAAGTATATGTGCTTTTTTTGCATTTGATAAGAAATGTGTAATTTGTTAAGTTTTAATTTATTTTTCTGGTAACTAGTGAAGTAAGCTTATGTTTATTGGCTATTTGTATTTATTTATAAATTGATTGCCCATTTGTCTAATTTCCAAATTTCTTTTACTGTTTAACTTGCTGAACTGAAGAAACTTTTTATCACTTATACTTATTCACAATAATATTGTTCGATTTTATATTTGTTTCAAAGTTTTTGGTATATTGTCCTTTGATTTTGTTTTAACACTTTTGGTATGCAAAAGTTATTAAGTTTCATATAGTTAAATATATCTTTTGCTTCAAATCAATAAACTATTCTAGGTTTTAATTGTAATTGGTTTTACATTACATTTTCTAACTCTTTGGAATTATTATATATACTTTATATATGGTAAGGAACAACTTAATATATTTTTCAAATACTTAGCCCATTTCTCCCAAAAATATTTGTTGTATAATCTTTCCTTTGCACACTGTTTTATGATGCTTTATTTATCAAGCACTTTCAGGTATATGAATGAGTTTTCTTCAAGACTGTCTCTTTCATTCCATTGATCTATCTGTTGATTACAGCATCATAGCATGTTTTAAATTGTATGTATTAATTTCCCCCTGATAATTATTTTCTTCAATTTTATATAACCTGTTTATTCTTCCAGATGACACTGGAATTATTTTTGTCAAATTTCTTTCTTTTTTAAAAACGTTTTTATTGAGGTAACATTGGTCTACAATATTATATATAAATTTCATGTATACATTATTATATTTCAATTTCTCTGTAGACTACATCATGTTCATCACCCAAAATCCAATTAACAAACATCACCAGACACATGTGCTCTTTATCTCTTTCACCCTCCCCCATCTTCCCTTCTTGTTGGTTAACCACCAATCTACTCTTTATGTCTATGTGTTTGCTGCTGTTGTTGTTTACCTTCCACATAGGAGTGGAATTCTATAGTATTTGGCTTTCTCCACCTGACTTACTTCACTTAGCAAAATGCCCTCAAGGTCCATGCATGTTGTCACAAATGGGAAGATTTTATCTTTTTTTATGGCTGAGTAGTATTCCATTGTGTACATATATCACATCTTCTTTATCCGTTCATCTGTTGATAGATATTTAGGTTGTTTCCAAGTCTTGGCTGTTGTAAACAATTCTGCAATGAACATAGGGATGCAAACATCTTTTTGAATTATTGTTTTTGTATTTTTGGGATAAATAGTAGAAGTGGTATAGCTGGATCATATGGTAGTTCTAATCTTAATTTTTTGAGGAAATTCGATACTGTTTTCCATACTGGCTGCACCAGTTTACATTTCCAACAGCAGTGGTTGAGGGTTCCCTTTTTGCCACATCCTCTCCAACATTTCCTATTTCTTGTCTTTTTAATAATAGCCATTCTGACAGTCATGAGGTGATATCTCATTGTACTTTTGATTTGCATTTCTCTGATAATTAGGGATGTTGAACATCTTTTCATGTGCCTGTTGGCCATCTGTATATCTTTGTTGGAAAAATGTCTGTTCAGATCCTTTGCCCATTTTTTAATTGGGTTGTTTGTCTTTTCTTGTTGAGTTGTGTGAGTTCTTTATATATTTTGGATATTAACTCCTTACCAGATGTATGATTTGCAAATATCTTCTCCCAAATATTAAGTTGTCTTTTCATTTTGTTGATGTTTTTCTTTGCTGTGCAGAAGTTTTTTTAGTTTGATGTAGTCCCATTTGTTTATTTTTCGCTTGTTTGTTTCCCTTGCCTGGGGAGACATGACATTCAAAAAGATACTGCTAAGATTGATGTCAATGAGCGCACTGCCTGTGTTTTCTTCTAGGAGGTTTATGGTTTCAGGTCTTACATCCAAGATCTATTTATTTACATTTTGTGTACAGTATAAGATAATTGTCTACTTTCATTCTTTCAGATGTGGCTGTCCAGTTTTCTCAGCACCATTTATTGAAGAGACTTTCTTTTCTCCGCTGTATGTTTTTGGCTCCTTGGTCAAAAATTAGCTGTCCATAGACATGTGGGTTTATTTTGTGGTTCTCAATTCTGTTCCACTAATCTGTGTGTCTGTTTTTGTGCCAGTACTATACTGTTTTGATTACTATAGTTTTGTAGTATGTTTTGAAGTCAGGGAGAGTGATACCTCCAGCTTTGTTCTTTTTTCTCAGGCCCCTATTCAGGGTCTTCTGTTGTTTCATATAAATGTTAGGATTCTTGGTTCTATTTCCATGAAAAAAGTCACTGAGACTTGGATAGCGATAGCACTGAATCTGCAGATTGTTTTAAGAAGTATGGACATTTTAACTATGTTAATTCCTTAATCCATGAGCACAGAATATCTTTCCATTTCTTTGTATCTTCATTGACTTTTTCAACAATGTTTTATAGTTTTAACTGTACAGGTCTTTCACCTCCTTGATTAAATTTATTCCTAGATTTATTCTTTTTGTTGCAATTGTAAATGGGATCATATTCTTGATTTTTCTGTTATTTTGTTGTTACTATATAGAAATGTAACTGATTTTTGTAAGTTGATTTTGTACCCTGCAACTTTACTGTATTTGTTTATTATTTCTAATAGTGTTTTGGTGGATTCTTTAGGGTTATCTATATAGAAAATCATATAATCTGCACATAGTGACAGTTTTACTTCTTCCTTTCCAATTTAGATCCCTTTTATTTCTGTTACCTAAGAGTGGTGAAATTGGTCATCCTTGTCTTGTTCCTGTTCTTAAAGGGATAGTGTTTAGTTCTTCACTGTTGAGTATGTGTTGGCTGTGGGTTTGTCATATATGGGCTTTATTATGTTGAGGTACTTTCTTTCCATACCTATTTTATTCAGAGTTTTTATCATAAACGGATGCTGTATCTTGATGAAAGCTTTCTCTGCATCTATTGAGATGATCATGTGATTTTTATTCCTCATTTTGTTAATGTGGTGAATCATGTTGATTGATTTGTGTTTGTTAAATCATCCTTGCATTCTTGGAATAAATCTCATTTAATCATGGTGTATGATCTTTTTACTTCATTATTGTATTTGATTTGCTAACATTTTATTTGAGGAGATTTACATCCATGTTCATCAGTGATATTGGCCTGTAATTTTCTTTTTTGTTGTTGTTCTTGTCTGATTTTGGTATCATGATAATGTGGGCCTCATAGAATAAGTTAGGAAGCATCCCCTCCTCTTCAAATTTTTGGGAGAGTTTGAGAAGGATACATATTCAATCTTTGAATTTTTGGGAGAATTCTCCAGGGAAGCCATCTGGTCCTGAACTTTAGTTTTTTGGGAGGTTTTTGATTGCTGTTTCAATCTTCTTACTAGTGATTGGTCTATTCAGATTCTCTATTTCTTCTTGATTCAGTTTTGGAAGGTTGTATAATTCTCAGAATTTATCCATGTCTTCTAGCTTATCTAATTTTTTTGGTGTATATGTTTTTGTAGTATTCTCTTGTAATCCTTTCTATTTCTCTAGTGTCCATTCTAATTTCTTTTGTTTCTGGTTTCATTTATTTGAGACTTTTTTTCTTGGTGAGGCTAACTAAAGGTTTGTCAGTTTTGTTTATCTTCCAGCTCTTAGTTTCATTGATCTTTTCTATTGTGCACTTAGTTTCTGTTTTATTTATTTCTGCTCTGATTTTTATTATTTCTTTCCTTGTACTGATTTTGGGCTCCATTTGTTCTTCTTTTTCTAGTTTCTTAAGGTGTAATGTTAATTATTTATTTGAGATTTTTTCTTGTTTCTTGAGGTAGGGCTATGCTCTTATAAACTTTCCTCTTAGTACTGTTTATGCTGTATCCCATAAATTTTAGCATGTCATATTTTCATTTTTATTTTTCTCCAGATATTTTATTTCTCCCTTGACTTCTTCATTGACCCAATAGTTGTTCAGTAGCATGTTGTTTAGTCTCCACATATTTGTGACTTTTCCTGTTTTTTTCATGTAGTTTATTTCCACTTTTGTACCATGTGGTCAGAAAAGATGCTTGATATTATTTCAATATTCTTAAATTTATTGAGACTTATTTTGTCTCCTAATGTGTGGTCTATCCTGGAGAATGTTCCATGTGCATTTGAAAACAGTGTGCATTCTTCAGTTTTTGGATAAAATGTTCTGTATATATCTATTAAGTCCATCTGGTCTAATGTGTCATTTAAGGTCAATTTAATGCGTCAATTAAGGTTTTCTTGTTGACCGTCAGTCTGAATGATCTATCCATTGATGTAAGAGGAGTGTTAAAGTCTCCTACTATTGTGTTACTGTCAATTCTCCTTTTATGTCTGTTAATATTAGCTTTATGTTTTTAGTTGCTCCTATGTTTGGTACACAGATATTTACAAGTGTTATATTTTCTTGTTTTATTTTTCCCTTTACCATTATGTAATGCCTTTCTTTGTTTCTTGTTACAGTTTTTGTTTTAAATTCTATTTTGTCTAATATAAGTATTGCCATCCCAGCTTTCTTTCCATTTCCGTTTGCATAGAATATCTTTTTCCATCCCTTCACTTTCAGTTTGTGAGTGTCCTTAGGTCAGAAGTGTGTCTCTTATATGCAGCATATATATGGGTATTTTTTTTTTTTAATCTGTTCAGCCACCTTATGTCTTTTTTTTGGAGAACTTAGTCCATTTACATTCAAAGTAACTATTGATAAGAATGTACTTGTTGACATTTTATCACTTTTTTTCTTGATGTTTTTGTAGTTTTTCTGTGTTCCTGTCTTCTCTTGCTCTCTTCCCTTGTGATTTGATGACTTTCCTTAGTGTTCCATTTGAATTTCTTTCTCTTTATTTTTTGTGTATTTATTATAGGTTTTTGGTTTGTGGTTACCATGAGGTTCATGTATAATAATCTATGTGAATAGCAATCTATATTAAGTTGATCTCTTGAGTTCCACCTCTTACTAAAGTCCTACAGTTTTACTCTCTCAACCTCATTTCATGTTTTTTATGTTATATTTCACCTCTTTTATTTCTGTGTATCCCTCAACCTTTTATCATAGATATAGATGATTTTAGTACTTTTATCTTTTGACTTTCCTACTAGATTTCTTGTTGGTTGATCCACTACCTTTACTGTATATTTGCCTTTACCAGTGATGTTTTTTCCTTGATAATTTGCTTATTCTTATTTCTGGCTTTTTCTTTTCCACTTAAATAAGTCCTTTTAACATTTCTTGTAAGGCCAGTTTAGTGGCGATGAAATCCTTTTGTTTTTGCTTATTTGGAAAATTCTTTATCTCTTCTTCCATTCTGAATGATAACTTTGCTGAGTAGAGTATTCTTGGTTGAAGGCTTTTTCCTTTCAGTACTTTGCATATATCATGCCACTCCCTTCTAACCTGTAAGGTTTCTGCTGAGAAGTCAGCTGATAGTATTACTGGGTTTCCTTTGTATGTAACCTGTTGTCTTTCTCTTGCAGCTTTTAGGATTCTCTCCTTATCTTTAATTCTTGACATTTTAATTATAATGTGTCTTGGTGTGGGCCTCTTTGTACTCTCTGTGCTTCCTGAACCTGGATGTCTGTTTCCTTCCTTAGGTGAAGGAACTTTTCAGCTATTGTTTCTTCAAATAAATTCTCTGCCCCTTTGTCTCTCTCTTCTCCTTCTGAGACACCTATAATGCTGATGTTAGTATGCTTAATGTTGTCCCAGATGTTCCTTAGACTGTCCTTGTTCTTTTAAATTCTTTTTTCTATTCAGCTTGGGTGATTTTGTCTACTCTTTCTTCCATTTTGTTGATCTGTTTTTCTGTGACATCTACTCTGCTGTTGATTCCCTCGAGTGAAATTTTCATTTCCACTATTATATTCTTGAGTTATGATTAGTTCTTTTTAATGTTTTCCAATTCTTTGTTCAAGTTCTCTCTGTATTCATCTATTCTTCTCTCCAGACCAGTGAGCATCCTTTTGACTATTAGTTTATACTCTTTATCAGGTAGATTGTTTATCTCTGTTTCATTTAGCTCTTTTTCTAAAGATTTGTCCTATTGCCTTATTTGGGACATGTTCCTTTATTTCCTCACTTTGCCTACTTCTCATTGCTTATTTCTATGTATTAAGTAGATTGGCTACATCTCCCAATCTTGGAAATGTGGCCTTATGCAGGAGATGTCTCACGGGCCCCAGCAACATCCTGTGCTCCCCTCTGGTCACCCATGCCAAATACTCCAGGAGTGTCCCCTCTGTGAGCTCTATGTTCCTTTTTATTGTGACAGGATTGCTATTGCTGTAGGCACACAGGTAGGCTAGGCTGGCCTCCAGGGCTGACTGATTCTAAGGCTTGGCCACATGCAGCTGCTATGGTCAATTTATTGGGCAGGTCAAGCCCCAAGCATGGCTGGCTGCAAGGTCTAATAGCACACAACTGTTCCCGTTTTGCTGGTAAGTGAGTGAGGCTCCCAGTGTGGCTGACTGCTAGGCTTGGTGGCTCACAATTGCTGCAGGTCTCTGTAGTGGCTTCTTGCAGCACTCAGCTGCTGTCAGCTTGCTTTTGGGGTGGGGCAGGCCTCTGACAAGATCTGGTTATGCTTCCCTGCAGGTACACTGCTACCTTAATAGCACAGATGTGTGGGGCAGGGCAGCACACAATTGTTTCAGGCATTGGAAGGTGTGGCAGATCCCCGTGTGACTGCTTATGATGGCCAGCAGCACAAGTCTGCTGCAGGCACACACACCCTGCTGCTGCAGTCCCACATGCCCCACTGCTGTGAGTGTCCACCATGGGCTCACTGGTGGATGATGCCAGTCCCTGTGGCAGGCTGCCTGGTTCCTGGCTGTGCTCAATTGCCTCACATGCTCTAGTGGGTGGAGCAGAATCCTGTGCTCACAGGCTAGAGGAAGCATTGCAATGGCACCTCCAGCGTCTGTGTCAGCACGACTGAAATAGATGACAATAATGGCGGTCACCAGTGACTCTGTCCTAGGAGGTGGGCCCACCCACCTCCTGCCTCCCCAGGATGTGCTCCAAACTTAGTAAGTGAGTCTCCTTCACCCGTGGACTGTACACTTTGTGCTGGTTTTGGGGTCGTGAGTCTGTGGGTGGGCCCTTTAAGAGCAGGTTTTTCTTTCCCTGAAGTTCTGTAGTTTTCCTGGGCATATTCCCCATTGGTTTTCAAGGCCAGCAAAGCCAGGTATTATGGGATCTCATCTCTGTTGTGCCGGGTCTAAGGGCTGGACTGCCTAATATGGAACTCATATTCCCCGCTCCTCTAGGAAAAGCTCCGTACCTTTAAGATCGCTCCCAGCCATGAACTCCACCATTAGGGTGTGTTGTTTTCCTGAGCGGGGCGTATCTCTGCTTCTTCCACCCCGTCTATGCTGTCCATCTGTGCGGAGGTTCCTTGCATTCAGTTTCCACATCTCTCTCAGAGGAAATTGTTCCACAGATAATTGTAGATTTGTTGCGTCCATTGGAGGAGGCGAGTTCAGGATCCTCCTACGCCACCATCTTCCAAACTCTGCCCTTTGATTTTGCACGTTTATGTTTTATTGGAACACTTTACAGAACTATTAATTTTAAGAATTTTGTGTTGATTTTATTGAGTCTTTAAGATATATATGCATAGACTTTGTAAATAATAATGTTTTTCTTTATAATTTTCAATAGGTAAAACAAATTTTTCATGACAGAATTTTTGGAATAATGTTAAGTAATAAGAATGACTTGGTATCTTTCACTCGTTTCTATTTGTAAGGACTTTTGTCACTTCTGCAATTGTATAAGATGGAGATACTGTCTCGTGTCAAGGAAGTTGCTTTCCATTTCACCTTTAAATCAATTACTGATTCTGTTTTTTCATTTGCTTATTTTAATTAAATGTGTTTTCTTCTACTAAGAGTATCCTATGACTTTTGGTATTAGGTATTTGCTGTGTTATGATATTAATATATTTCCTTATTTAAATCTTTCTTAAATTATTGGTATAATACTATTTGTCTGTACAAATTAGTGCTGATGTTTATTTAGGTATTTTTGCCTATGTACCCAGAAGTGACTATGTATTGTTTTGTTATGGGGTCCTCTTAATTAAGTTTTGGTATTAAGGCTAGGCTATTTATATAAAGAGTTAAGTGAAATAATACAAGCATTGCACTGTTTCTAGAAAATTTGTAAGTGCAAAATAATGCTAACTGTTGATATTAATATTTATTTTATGCATCAGGTAATATTACTGAGAAGATTTTGTAGCGTAAACATTATCTTTCCTTGAGAGGTTGAAACCAATTGGCTGTCATCCTCATCTTTTTTAGTTATTTGATAACGTTTCCAATTTCTTTTATTTATGTATTTGATTTTTTCTAGTACTTGAGTTAATTTTGATTATATGCATTTTCCCAGAATTGTCCATGGCATCAAGATTTTCAAATATAGTAACATCTCAATGCATGTATTTTTAAAAATAACCACAGCAAAGCAACAGTACAATAACAGCCTCTGATTTTGTTCTTATGTCACTTCCCCTGAGTGAAATTTTTAAATTTATTTTTAAATGGATCAGATTACCTCCTATTGTGGACTGAATGTTTATATCCTCCTCAAAAGCATATGTTGAAGCATTAACCCCAGAGTGTGGCTGTATTTGGAGATGGGGCCTCTAAGGAAGTAATTATGGTTAAATGAGGTTATAAAGGTGGGGCTCTGAACAGATAGGATTCTTGTCCTTATAAGAGGAGACCCCAGAGGGCTTATGCTTCTCCCTCTACCCCACAAACCCGCAAAGCGGAGGTCGTGTGAGCACACAGTAGAAGGTGATCATCTGTAATTCAAGGGGAGAGCTTTCCACAGAAACCAACCCTGCTGACACCTTAATCTTGAACTTCCAGCCTCCAGAATTGTGAGAAAATAATAAGGCCCCCAGTCTCTGGTACTTTACTGTGGTAGCCCTAGCAGAATAATACATCCTTCTTTGAAGTCTCCTACATTTTCACACCCTGCAGACAATGTGAAAGTCTGTCACAGTGGTTGCTTGATTGTGTTGCTCAATAAGTATTTCTTATATGAATGAAATCAACTAAAATTCGTATCCCCCTTTCTGAATGAATGAACTTGCCAGTCAGTTACCTGTGTGTCTAGGTTAATGTCAGTGCTTATCTGTAAGTACACTGACAAAAGTCTTTTTCCCGAGTCTAGAAAGCAGAGAAACACATCCTGAATGTTTTCCGTTTGGTGCCTGAGCCACCAGTAGGTCTCCTCCAATGTCGTCTATTTGTCTCTTTCTAACTTGGAAAATAATATCTAAATGTTGTAGATTAAAAAAATAACAACTACTCCACTCACTTTGTATTCATCTATGACTCAAATTTGTTTTTACTTTGTGCTATGTGAGATATGTGCTAGATTGTATCTTTAAAACATGGAAAAAGGAAAACCATTCACTGACTTCTAGATTATTTGGGACACATGACACATTGTTCTGTGTCTGAGAACACCTACTCTGGACACAGCCTGCCTAGTTTGGAATCCAAGACCTAGGGCTTGCTCTCCGTGAAATTTTTGAGCAATATCCTCAACCTTTCCATATCTCACTTATTTATCTAAACAATGAGAAGAATACCTACCTGCTAGATTTGTGCATGTAAAATGAATTGATACATGTAAATTATCTGAAACACTCCCTGGCACATAGCAAGCACTTGGTAATTATGACCTATAATATGTGTTACACATACATGTGTATGGCTTAAGACATACACTTTTTCATTACTGAATATAAAATGGTCACATATGGCAGTAGCGAGAATAAACTTTGTACTTTTTCTGAGAGAGAGGGTTGCAGGAGATTTTACATGAGGTAACCTAGTCACTTAACTACCAAGCAATAAGTCACTTCTCACAAAGAAGAAAGTGGTATTTTGCAGCATGAATGTGTCATTACTTGTCATTGGCCACAATGCAAAAGGCAATTTGCTCCATTTTAATTTGATTTTGTTCCATCTTTTAGAGTAATTACTGGACAATTATTTTGTCATAAACTGTATGCTCAATAGGCAAATCTGGCTCCATGAGATTAAGAAACTCATTTTCTCTGATGTGCTTTGCCCCTCTTTGACCTTCAATTTCGGAAAACATTTTTCAGGTGTTCTCTTTGGGAATAAGTGACTTTTCACTCATTTTCATTTTCTTAATTTTCATCATTCTCGTGTGCTGAAATTCCATTTTTTCTCACAGGTGACAAACTAACTGACCCAGAGCTTGGCACAGAACAAATGCTCATTAAATATTTTTAAGTTCCTGTGTTTATGTGACAGTGTTATAAATGAATGTTACAATAAATATAAGTAAGCTCTCTTAAAGAACATATAAGCCAAAAAACAAGTGGTAAAGTAAGATACCAATCCTGTTGAATACTATGTACTTTAAAAGATTTTATCTTGACAAGAGAGACTTTCCTCCTCTGTGCTCCCATAGCTGCTGTCCATCTCTCTGACACGGCATTTGCATTATAATGAGACCGTGGTGGATTTGCCTGTGTTCCTCCCCTGTTAGACCCTAAGCTCCATGGAAGCATGAACCAAATTTATTTGAACTTTCTATTCTAGCTAACTAGCACAGTTTCTGGCATATGGGAGGCATAAATATCTATTAAATGAGTAGATGACTAAATAAATAAATAAAAGAACATTCAAGCAAACATTCTGACCTTCTAGTTTTTTTCTTTCTTTCTCTGGAGTGGAGAGGGACAAATATTTTATGGTCATTTGCAATATGGGATGATGATACCCGAGCTCCTAATAGCTGGAAATTTCTAACCATAACAATTTCAATGCTTTCAGAGAGTGAGGCTTCTACTCCTTGTGGTATTAAATAAGACTCAGATCCTCTAGAAATCCCAAAGCTAGGGAAACTGCAAAAGTTTTGCTGTTGTTGTTAGATGGCAACTCTGTGAAATCCAAAAATAAATGGGATCCTTAAAGCAGAAGAATATAGTATTTTTTTCACAATGTGACTCCACGAATTGCCAACAGTAAATGTTGGTGTGAAGCAAACATAGGCACAGTTCAAAAGCCAAATCACATGCAGCAATGAGAAGGGAAATTGATGCTTTTCCACTGTGTTTATTATGTTAAATGGTTACATACTGATAGGGCTAGAAGACCCTTAGATATTGTAGTTCATATTCCTCCATTTATATTTCAGTTAAATAGTAAATCAAATGAGGAATTGAGACTCATAAAAAATTATTTCTAAAAATGAAGGCATTATTCAAAGCCTAGAGTTAGAATCTCCTTAATTAATGATTGTCAGATGGTTGACAATGGAAATATTTGCAAGTCTTACATCGACTAAAGATGAAGAGATTTGTGAGCGTTTGTGTTGATAGCAATACAAAATAATTAAGAAACAATTTTTAGCTGGGAGGTATCTTTGTGATAATCTAATCCGACAGTGTCATTTTATAGCTTGATAGAGTTATGAAAACAGAGAGGTAAAAGTTAAATTATTACTAATATCACATATTTAGTGACACTAGGAATTTCAAACCATGTATTTTGGCTTCTGGTTCAAGGCATTCCAGAATACAATTGCTCTTCTCTTCATGAAATGGAGAAATACAGTTGTGATACTACGAATTCAAAATGAAAAAAGTCCAAATTCAACTCATCAAGGGGATCAAGATTAAGATAACTCAAACAGAAATCTAAATTGAAATGAGAAGTCTTGCCTGGATATTGAATTGACTCAGCAGCTTGTTTTGACCATCCTGGTATATGCACTTTTACTTTCTCCTCTTCCTTCATCACACTGGCATTGTGTCCTAGGGCCCTGAACCCCAGGAGGATAGGCAGCAACAGAAGTTGAGCAGAATGGCTCTGTAGGTGGACATTGAATTTTGTTCTTAAGTCTGACACTCTTATAGTCATTTTAAAAATGAGAGCGCCCTTCTCTCCTCCATACTGTAAGCAAACAAAGGCTACCTAGCAAGAATTGCTTCTGCTCTGAGGGAACAGATGTCTGTATAAGTGTTCTGGTGGGTATGATTCTAAAGGAAGAGTAATAATTAAGAAGATAATAATTAAGAAGCCGATAATATTATTGAGCATTTACTATGTGGCAGATTCCCTGCTGAGGATTTTACTATACATTGTCTATAAGATGAGAATAATTTCAATACTTACATTACAGGGTTGTTTTGAGAATTAAATGAGATAATGAATCAAAGTATTTAGAAACTGTCTGGTACACTGTCAGGGCTTGATGAAAGATAGCTGATACTATTGTTATCTCATTTAATCCCAGTGATTTTATGCAAAGGCTGAGAGTTCATGAATTTGGCCAAGTGGTCAGAACTAATATTTGGCGGGTTTGGGGCCAGAACACAGACCCATGCTCTTCACCACTAGTTAGCATCCTGTGTCTTTCAGGAACTGCGGTGAACACGAGCAGCTAGGAGTGGAGGCAGACACTGAGGTGTATCTCCTGCTGTCTTGTACGGTAGCTGGGCAAACTTTAGCATGTTCTCTGAGCCTTAGTGTTTTCATCTCTAGACTGGAATAAAAGCACCCATCTAGAAAGATTGGTTGTGAAGAAATATAAAGTAACATATAACAGAGTAATAGTTTGAAACTACATACACATTTTCCTTTTTGAACTTTCTCAATGCATGACCTTTATCCCAGCTGGCCTGTCTACTTAACCTGTCTTAGGTGTGGAGTGGGGTGGGTGAGTTAGGATTTATTCAAGAAGAAATAAAAAGAGAAAGGAGAATGTAATTTTTAGCTTCTGACATATAGTACAAGATGTAAGCTCAGTTAATATTTTAAGAGAAGGTTTTTCTAATGCCTTTACTCCCTTTTTAACATATTAATGTCAAAGGCTGAGGGAAGCTCTCTGGGCTCTGGCCCAAGTAGGGGTGTTAGATAATTGAGGGTAATATTAGAAACAGAAGGAAGCAGAGAGGCCTCTTAAAAACCACAGGAGCCATCAAAGTCAACTTGGCTGGTGTAGTCAGACACCTGAGATCTTGAAGGACAGTTTCCCCAAGCTGCCCTTGGTTCACATATGATATGGGGGGGAGGGGCGGGTGCAGATGTGGCTGGGAAGCTTGCCAGAGGGAAATGCCATGAGATGGTGAGGTGGCCCTGTGAGGCGGCAGAGCTGACTGCCTGGCCTGGTGGTCATAGCACCTGAGAAGCTGAGGGAATCCATGGCAGGCAAGCAGCTCCACTAAGTGTTCTTACCAGGAAGTCTAAGGTCATAGTTATTCCGGCCTCAAACTTAATCAAACAGGACAAGCCAGAAGCAGGTAGATAAGCATGGCTCTGAGGCTGAAAGAGCTCAGCAAGATGCTTCCCCTCCTTCTCCTGGGCTTTATCTAAAGCCAGATAAATTACCCTCAATTATCTAATTTTGAGACAAGCAGGTGAAAGAGAAGAACATCTGAGAGAATAAAAAATTTAAAGTCACCAAAAGGGACTGTTTCAATCAAGGGCCAGTCAACAATACACCTGGTGGCCAAATCTAACCACTGCCTGTTTTTGTAAATAAAATCTTACTGGAAAACAGCCACATCATCCATTTATGTATTATCTATGGGCACTCTTGTGCTACAATGACAGAGCTGAGTCACTGTGACAGAAACCCTATGGCCCCCAAAGCCTAAAATATTTACTATCTGACCCTCTATGGAAAAAGTCTGCAACCCCTGATTTAAAGCATCAGGTAGAACTTATTTTAAAACATAATGTGCATTTATTTATTTATTTTCCTTGATATCTGATGACTCAGGTGGAAAGCCAGAGTACTTTTAAGCAACCAACTCTACGTTTTCCCTTTACTGCTAGTTAAATCAACACTAAACCAGGTGCCCATGACATCTGTATATAAATAACTACTACTGCTAACCACAGAGTAGGTACAATGTTCGATGACTGAATCTGTAGTAATTTTTCTCTGTCTCTTTCAAAGTGACTGTATGTCTTATATATTTCTTAGCAGACAAGGTAGTGTTGGGGATGTACTTAGCTGAGAGAAGAGGAGAGCGGGGCAGAGAGGAAATGAAAATACAGTTCCTTGCCTTTACTCAATAAAGGCAGTACTGAGTGTGCTGGCTGGGAAGGATATGGGTCAGGGCCTCAGAGAGGCACCATTTTTTCTCTTTGATGAGCTCTAGGATTTATCTCCTAAACTATAGCCTCAGGGAAGTGGGAGCCAAAAGGGCATTCTTTTAGCTTAAAATAGTTCCTGAAAGACTTGTTGAGACAGTTTTTCAGACCAGTTTCAAGAAAGAAGTCCTGCAATCTAGCTAACTCCAATTGTGAAGGCAAAGTTGTCATTGGCATAGCAGTACAATTTGTCCACAGCCATGGTTAGTATAAGATCCTGAAACATTTTGGAATTAACTACCCCTGTGGAATAGACGAACACTTTGGACCTTTATCATGAAAAAAAAAAAAGAAAAGAAAAGAAAAGAGAAAACATATATATGAAATGGTTTGCATTCAGTTTCAAGGAGCTTTTGTTTGGGATGTTATTTAGATAATTTGTTCAGGACTTCAAAACTGGACTTGTCTAGAAGTCCTTGGATTTCTTATTATTCACAGATTACTTTCTGTAAATTCTTCTTATCTTCTCCATTTATTTCCATCTTCTTCAATCTGTTTAACCTAGTCACACTTCCTGGGTTCACTTTATCATTTTTTTTCCTGCTTTCAAGTGAAAGCATAATAATGAAAGGGGAAAAATAAGAATACAATGTGTATATCTTGTGATTGTGGTAGTGGTCAGCCTTTTTTATTTGGGGATCCTTGTGTCTATTTCTTGCCAGGAGAAAAACCCTGGTAGATGCTATTTTGTTTAACCTCTGCCTCCAAGTAATTCTATGCTTAACTGGTAAAAAATAACTGTTAGATTTCAACAGCCTTCTCCAGCACAGAAGCTTTTTTAGGTATAATTTACATCTTTCTTGTTGTAATTTGCAACCACTTATTTTGATTCTGTCACCATGTAGATGGAAAACATCTGGTCAACCTTTTTGCAAAGCTATTTATATTCTTGAAAACAGTTATTAACAACACTCAGCTATCCTTTCTTTAATAGTAACCTAAGTGTCTTTAACATCTCTTCCTAATGGTGTGCTGCTCTTTAAATACAAGGACATTAATTTGAGTTGTTTTATGGTATGGCGAAGAGTTTGCATTTAACCAATCACATCTCTTTTGCTTTGATGAAAGAGGTGGGGCAAGTAGTGGTCTATAACTTCAAAGGCAAGTGAGAGATTTACTGGGCTATGAGATTCCATATTTCCTGTCTCAACCAGTGGAAGAAGTTCCTCGTTTTAGAAGTCTTAATAAACACTTCTTATACTTCTCTTAGTCTTGATTCACAGAATAAAATTCCACATTTCTCTTTAGAAAAACTAAACAACAATCAACACAAACAATTATTAACTACTTTGTTATGCAAATGATTTCTTGAAAGAAACTTTTAATGACAGCAATGTGGCAATCACATTTACTTAAAAACCTAAAACTCTTAGCAAAGCAGTAAGATGATAGTAGATCTTCTGAAAAAGACAGTGTTGAAGAAAACAAAAGAAAATCTGTAGGATTTTTCTTTTAAATGTCCATAATACGTGTTAAATGATCATATTGTAAAAATAAAAGACCAGGTGTTCCATCTTGCCAAATTCATACCTTTAAGAGACAGATGCAAGAATATTTTATCTCATAACATATTCATCAATTTTTCTCTTTTGTTTTTATTGAATAGACTTTAAATGAAGCAAGACATAGTCAAGGAAACCTCTGAGGAGCAAAGATTTTGAGAGAAAGACTTGTTCAAGTTCCGCCTCTCACCAAGAAAGAGGTAATGTCATGTGGTTCTATGTCATAGATTCATCAGTTCATTCAATAAATATGATTTGTTACCAACTTCATTTTGAGTATATTCAAGTTGCTGTTGATACAGCAAGTAAAGAAGATAGAGATGTTCTCTTCCCTCGCGCAGTTAACATTTTAGTGGGGGATAGCAGACAATATATTAAAGACAAGTAAACAAGACAGTATCAGTTAAGGCAGGTTTACTGAAGAAAATAAAACATAGTACTAGAGAGTAACTAGTGTCTACGTAAAAAAGATGATACCAGGATATTTAAGAGGAGACTTCAACGACAAGTGGGAGCCAGCCCCTCATGATCTGAGAAAAAGCAGCAGAGAGGAACTAAAGGAAATAGAAAAATGTCATTGTGGCTGGACAGAGTGCTGTGTGCATTGTGGAACAGTTCACGTACAAGGAATGCATTTTCTGCCCATCTCCACCAGTCCAAATTCAAACCTCCCATTCCCTATAAGTCCTTTCCCAAATCCATAAAACCATCTATTTGAGACCCCAGACTTTTAACAATTTTTGGATTTCCCCAAAGCCCCAGTATATAGTTGTATATCTTAGTTGTATGTCACTGTCGTTCTTCTACGTGGGATGCTGCTACAGCATGGCTTGATAAGTAGTGTGTAGGTCCATGCCCAGGATCCAAACCAGCAAACCCCAGGCTGCTGAAGTGGAGCACGTGAACTTAACCACTTGACCACAGGGCTGGCCTCTTGTTTTTTGTATTTCAATGATACTGGGAAACTTCACACTTACTTATATATTATGTAAATATTTGTGCATGGCTCTTTTATGTCCTCAGATTATATAGACATCTCCTCAAGAATGAGAATTATCGCTCTTTATTTATTTTGTCCTCCATGGTGATAATCCTTTTGGACAAATGGTATTTACAAAATGAGAATCTTGAGGCTTGTTGAAGATCTACCAGGACTTGCCACTTGACCCTGGAATTGTGACGTACGTATCTGATTTTCTACTTCTAAACACGTTTCTATAAAAAGAAAAGAGGAAGGCCTCTGGAGTAATAATGGCATCACCTTGCACAATAGTTAAATAAGAGTAAAGTGGTAAACATATAAAATAGTTGAATAAAGAGTAAAGCTGAAGCTACTGAGATTGAGCATGGATACCAACGTACCCGAGAGATTTAATCTTTGGTTTAGGGACTTAAACCTGCTTGTTAGCTGCTAGTTGTCAGTTCTTAGCCTTAAACTTGCAATGATTGTCCAGTTCTTTTCAATAACTGGATTCCTTTCTTTCTTGTCTTGACTTTTGGCAACAGTGTCTAAACTCTGGTAGTGTGATGCAGAAACTCACCCTGCTGAGACTCTAATTTTCAAGAAAGGGGTAAAAGTTTACAGGGATGGTGTAGTTAATAAACTGAGCATGTCTCAGTGATGTAGTGCTGTTTTCCAAATACAGAGACCAAACAATCACTTGAAATTGTATTCAGACCCACACACATCTCAAACAAGCATTTTGGCAGGAACAAAACGCATCTAAAAATGCATATGGTGGTAAATGGGAGTGTCCCCAAGAAAACGTTAAAGGAAACCTTTTATTCCTGTGATTTGAGGCCATATTTTCTAACTTTAGAATTGTCAAACAGTAGTCAACCAAAAGTAGTCTTAAGTATTAGAAAATTTCGCTCTGCTAGCTGTTTTAAGACAGGATCTCAGGATAGTGTTTCAGGTCAGCTGCCTAATTTAAGGATTGGGACAAGTTGGAGAAAACCAAGAATGGGCACCCCTTGAGGAGAAGGGAGCCCTTGAATATGTCAGAGGATTCAAAATTTTGCTTCATGGACCCTCTTTTAAAGCTACTATTTGGATTTTTAAAGTACTTAATGTTAAAGATATCTCTATTTTGCTTTTATCTGGCTCCAGAAAAATAAAGGTCATGCATCTGATATAAAATCCCCTCAGTTTGCAGAGAATAGCAACAGAGACCTAAATGTAGAGCTTAAAAGAGACTAGACTACATGAGGAAGAGGATGGGTGTCTTAGATAGCACCTATGTCCCACCTCACCATGCTCTGAGCCCCACCTAGCACTTCAACTTTTGCTGCAGTGAGGTGACCATTGCCAGGCAGCCCTCCACCAGTTGTGGCAGATGCAACCCAGCAGTGCCTTTCCTTGGGACATGCGCCAACCCCTTACTGCCTTGAGACTCCCTTGACACACTGAGTGTGGGACATTCTTGGGATCTTGCAAAGCATTCATAAGTGCTGGGCAGCTAATATCTAGTCAACCTTGTCCAAATGGGGTGGGAACTGACAGACAAATGCTTTTGCCTTTCACCTCCTAGGTAAACAGCTTTGACACATTTTGTAAGGCTCCTCAGAATGTGCCATGGGCTTGAGTGCCGGTTACCTATTGGTGGCCAACTTGACAGTGGATACTGGAAAAAGCTTTCATATCTTTCCTTTTTGACTTGTCCTGTCTCGTACTCTTGTTCCTTAGGATCAGATGCTCCTCAAAATTACTGGCAATGAAATCTTTGTCTCATGCTCTGCTTTCAGGACTGAAACTGAAACAGTGGAGATTTAGGGGAAGAAAGAAGGAAAAAAGCAAGAGGAGCAACCACATACCGTTCCCCCATACAATCGACAGTTAATTGATTTACATCTAAATCAAGACTATGAGTAACTTTGAGAAAGTAGGAGAGTTTTATGGAAAACTGGGATTTCTTTTTTAGTTTCTACTTGACTCAGAACGCAATCCCCACATGCCTCATTCTCCACTGTTTCAAATGTGTTGTCTGAATGCAGAGCTAGAAAATATATTTCCTTCTAATCCCAGGACAGTAGCTCTTTGTCATTATTACATACTTACTGGACTTTTATTAACTTGCAACAGAAACCATAGGAAAACTATTATCTTCAACCTATAAGGCAATGATTCTAAGTGACAGTAATAATGTTTTCTTATTTTATTCCAATTCAACAGTATGTGTGTTTGTGTGTGTGAAGGAGATTTTGTTCCAGTTTAACTGGTTTGACTAGTTCATTGGCTATTCTTTTTTAAAGAAAAAAAGAGAACAGTTTGATTTTGATGTAATGTAGTTCATGATCCTAACATATTAATGTGGGTTGTTTTCTGTTTATGGTTACTATAAATCCCTGCTGTTAACATTAAATCTTATTTATAACCTATTTTAGACTTCTGCCAGAGGCAAGCTTGAGTTTCTGCATTTATCAAATAAAGCATTTGACTCTCATGGAATCACAATACCAATTTGACCTATTGTGTACATTGTAAACTATTTATATACTCCCTTCCCATGAAATTTAGCATCACCATGAGATTCAATTTTCTTATGTGATTTCACATCTTTGACTTATAAACAAGAGAAAGATTAAAATGACAAAGTGAGTTGGAACTTCCTGAGATACTATGTATGTACATATGTTTCCTTCTCTATCAAAGCTTTTATCCTTGTTCTTTGAAATATTATATTTGTAATTTCATTAGTCATTTCAAAACACACCAGAATGCAAGCATTTTTCGGTATCTAATTTAGCTGGAACTGCAAATGAGTCCTATTTGTTTTCAGGGTTGGTTTTATTTCATTAAGTCAGAATTACTTATTTTATAATTACATGTGGAAATAAATAGCCTTTTCACAGGCTAATGAAAAAAATCATTCACTCAACTTTATTCCAAATTTACTTGGCTGGCAGAAAGTAATCTCTCGCTCATCTTTACCATAAGAAATTAATTTCTGTTTCTCAACTCAATAAAATAATGTTGATTTGAATTTCCCCAAATGAGTCAAAATCATAAACAATTTTAAAGAGAAGAGGAGAAAAATTTGGTAAACACAGCCTTAGAAAAGAGATTTGAACATGAGAGAAAAGGTTTTATTTATAATGTGTACTCATTTTAGAATAGTTCTTCAATTAAGAAAATCTAAAGAGAGGAATAAACTGTCTAAATTTAAAATGATTGTGCACTTCTACAGTAAATAAAACTTCTTCCTGAGAGATAAACATCTAATTCTAATCTTAAATAAAAAAAAATACAAAACCAAATACAAGCAGCAACAAAACCACACCACACACACACACGTACACACACACACTTGTAACAATAATAAAACAGAAACTATGACTTTCTAAAAGCTTTGATTTCATTTCATCTACTTAACTTAGCTGGCCTTTATTGAGTACTTACTATATGACCATAACTATACTGAGTATTTTATTTACACTATTTCACTGAATCCTCAAATAACCCTATCCTCCATGATAATGTCATTATTTTACTATACTTAACTGGGAGTGAATTTTTAATGCAACTGAAACCATCAGTACAATTTAATTTGGTGTTAGACTTGACATGATCATATCTGCTGCACATTTCCATGGGCGACACTAAGTTACCCATCAGCAGATCAGTTATTCACTACTTGGTAAGGTCACTATAGTGGACACTGTGGGGCAACACTCAGCTCCCTCTTTTAGGACTTTGGCACTCACTCATTTCCCCAGTTGCTGTGGCTGTTGGCAGCTCACAGTTGAGTCCCTACATAGCTGAATGCTTCTCCCAAATTTGCTCCTGGATTCACAATCTCATCAAGGTGAGAGTACAAAGACCTGGCCCCCCTGCCTCAGTGCAGGTCATCTTTGAAGTGCCGTCTCATCTCCAGAACTCCTAATGATCGTGTGAGGCCACATGGCAGATCTCCTTTCTCCCTCTACCCAGTCTTGCTTCTCTTGCTCCTTTGTAGGTATTCCCCAAAACACTCCCCAATATAGCTCTGTACACATTTCCCTCTCAGTGGCTGTTTCTGGGGAAGTGGCAGAGGACTGGCAAGCTTTTTGACTATCATCACATGTATTCTAGAGGGAAGGCACTCTAGAAAGATATTTTTGTTTTTGTTATATGAATTGGTGATGACTCTTAAAAATTTTCAGCTCCAAACAACTATTTTTGTCGTATATAGGAGAAAATTCTGGTGTCTCAACCATCTATTTTAACCAAGTACCTGGAGAAGTTTCAAGTCTTTATGAGAAAAATATTGATTATGCCTAGAGTTATCCTTTTTAGTACAAGTCTGCAAAAGTGGGCAGCTTTGTTATAAGGGCCAAAGTAAAGGCCGATTCTTACTCTTAAGAGCAACAACTCTAATGGCCACATACATCAGATCATCTCTCATTCCTTCTTAAAACATTTCAATGGCTTGCCATGCGCTAATCTAAAAAGTGACAAAAATATCCAGACATTTTATCAAATCTGTAAGAATTGGCCACTGGCAATTTCCCAGGTTCATTTGATACCAGTCTCCCTCTCATTCTGCATTCCAGTCACATTGGTCTCCTTACTATTCCTTGAACGTATCAAGTTTTGTCCTCCTTACAGCCTTTGTCCTTTCTGGAATTTTCTTCCTAGTTTTTAGAGGGATTGTTTCTCATTCTTCAGGTCACAATTTAAATGCCACCTTTACAGAGAGGGCTACATTGACCCTACCTAAAGTAGCACTCTTCTCCCCAAGGACTCTCATATTTTTCTGCTTTTTTACTTCATAGAAGTTATCACCATCTTGCTTATTAATTTTTTTACTTGTTTATTATCCATTTTCTATGAATAAAACATAAGATTTGTGAAGAATGCATTCTGTATTCTTTCTTTATGTATCCCCAGCCTATGTGCCTTGCACAATATTTTTTGAGAATCTAACCATTATTGATACTCTTTGTTGGAGAAGAAGCTACCATTATATATGATGTTCTTAAAAATACTACTATTGACCCTTTCTGAAACTCTTCAGATTGACCTCTTGAGAGGTTAATTTTAAGTCTCAGCTTGAAAACGTCCTACCATCAGTACTAACCTCCCCACAATAAAGAGATCATAAGTCACATCTTCAAAAATGTCAACCAACCACTTTGATCAGCAGTGTCCTATCAACAATAGTGTGAGGTACACAACGTGTTAGTCAGGACCAATGACTCTGAAATCAGATCATATAGCTCTACCACTTATGAACAGCCTGATCTTGGACAAGTTACTTAGGCTCTCTAAGGGTTATATTTCTCAAGTGTAAAATGTGGAAAACAAGAGCATCCACCTCAAAGCAATTATGTGAGGATTAAATGAAATGATATATGTAAAGAAGAGAAAGTCAACAGGTTTCCACTACCTTCTGTTCAGACCTAGCAGCATCCACATCAGTAAACCCTGCTTTCCTGCCTGTTGCCATAGATGAGCTATATTCCTATTAAAGTCAGTCTCCTGATTTGTACAGTAAATCCCATCCTTTCTTGCCTAATCAAGAACATCGAGACCCTTTCTTTCCATTATCATTCATTTTTTCTACTCTCTATAGTATTATTCCCATCATAATACAAAGAAGTTTCCCATCTTAAAACAAATAATCTAACAAACTTCTCTCGATGTCACTTCCCTGCAGGTTGCTGATCCTTTCCTATATTCTACCTTCAGCAAAACTCTCCAAATTGGTTGTATATATGTTCACTTTCTTCACTTTTTCTATTTCTATTCCTATTAAATGCATTCCAATCAGGCACTTTCCTTTGCTACTTCATGAAATTCTTCTCCTCTTTGCTAAATTCAATGATCAATTCTCTATCCTCATCTCAGTTACTCTTACTTTACTTATGAGTGATATTTGATAAAATTATGCTCTCCCTCCTCCAGTGAAAACTTGCTGCAATTGGATCAAAATATCACATTTTCCCAGTTTTCCTTCTTTAACTAGTCACTCCTTCTTGGCTCCTTTCTTGGTTATGCCCAGTCTTATTAAGCATTCAAGTTGCAGTGTCCTAGAGCTTAGTTCTCATATCCTGCTTTGTTCCATATATATGAATAAAGTTACCAATTGTGCATCTTCAGACCAGATCTCACCCCTGGACTCTAGTCTCATATTTCAAGCTGCCTACTTGATCTTTCCTTTTGGATCTCCCACAGACATGTCAAATTCGTTATGTTTAAAAACGAAATCTTTATCTTCTACCAAACTTGTTCCACCTGGTGCCTTTCTGATCTTACTTGATGGCATCATTCTTTCAGGTGCTCAAGCTACAACTTTGAGATATATTTGGGCATGTCACTCTTTGCTCTCACACCTGTATCCATTTCCGTGGGAAATTCTGTTGGTTCTATGTTCAACTTATACATAGAATTCACTACTTCTCTGCCTATTCAAGGCTGCTTTTAAACCAAGTCATTGTCGTTTTTCTTCTGGAGTACTGATATAACTTCTTCTTGCTTATATTTTTATGCCACTTACAGTCTAAACTTAACCTTGAAGCCAGAGAATTTAAATTGTACATCGGACCATTCTGCTCTTCTGCTTAAAGTCTTCCACTGCCTCTCTGTGCAATAATAGAGAATATTTATATTGGTCTCTGTCCCTGGTTCCTGGCACAGAACTCCTAAAACCCTTGTAATTTCCGAAGTAATAAGAACCCTAGGAACATCTTTTGTTCTAATGTTTGGTCTTTGACTCTAGTTCTTGACACAGAGCTGCTAAATCCTTTGGAATTTCCTGGGTGGTAGGAGAGTCTTTTGTTCTAATGAGGCAACTCTGGGTGGGCTCCTGGATGAAAGCTGGTTACCATAAAGACTAAACCATTGTTAGAAACTTGGAAATTTCAGCCTCCATCTCCTATCCCCCAGGAAAGGGAATGGGCTAGACATTGAGTTAACGATCCATCATACCTATGTGATGAAGCCTCCAAGAAACCCCAAAGGTATGGGGTTCAAAGAGCTTTTGGGTTGGTGAACACATACAGGTGCTGGGAGAGTGGTATGTTAGAAGAGCATGGAAGCTCTGTGCCTCTTTTCACGTAGCTTGTCCTGTGTATCCCTTTATCGGGCTCTTCTTCTGCACCCTTTATTATATCCCTTAGTATATAATAAACTGGTAAGCATAAGTAAGAGTTTCCCTGAGGTTTTTTAGCTGTTCTAGCAAGTAATTGAATCCTAGAGGGAGGAGGTCATGGGAAGCTGCAATTTGTAGCCAAGTCAGACAGAAGTTGTACGTAATCTGGAGAACTACTACTTGGGACTGGCATCTGAAGTGGATGAGAGAAGACTTCTGGGCCCAACCCTGAACCTGTGGGGTCTCATGCTATATCCAGGAAGATAGTGTCAGAATTGAGTTAAATTACAGGACACCCAGCTGGTGTCACAAAGAATTGCTTGGTGTGTAAAAAATCCCCACACATCTGGTGTCAGAAGTGTTTTGAGTGTGGCAGCAATGTGACAGTAAAAGAGAAACACACAAGAGAAGTGTAGGTTTTTTCTAAATACTTCCCTTTTCACTTAGATGAGATCTTATGATTGTATTGTTTCCTTATTTACACTCCCTCTCATTACTGGCTTTATTGACTCCTACATATATTTGCCATCAGGTTGCTTTAGGCATTTGATTTAAGAACATTCAAGATCTTTCATTATTATCTCAATTCTCAAAACTAGAAGTTACACGGTTGTTTATTAGAAATTAAGAATCACATCCAATAACTTCTGGCCCCAGAAGTCATCTTTAAATTCTTATTTTTCCTGTCTCAACTTTAAAGTAATCATTTTACATTTTCAGGAATTTTTTTTCAGGTTCAGCAATAGAAGCATTTAAGCTGAAAGCAAAAAGGTCACAAAGTAAACGTATGGCATAACATATATTTATTAGCTATCTGTTATGGTTCAAATACCACATTTAAAAAATCAATAGTGCAGGAAATATTTTATTTTTCTCAGTCAATAGCATTCTAAGTTTAATGATTCTTATTTATTGAGAAAAGTGGAACAAAAATTAAGAAGCAAAATGATAAGACTTTAATTTTAACTTTCAACTAATTAAAAAAAAAAAAGCTTGTTAAAAGTGAATACTAACGGCTCCTACCAGGAGCTCAGAAGAGCAGGCTCCTACCAGGAGCTCAGAAGAGCATGTCAGAATTATTTAAAAAGTCAAATATAACATTATTCCAAAAAAAGACACTTTAAACTGCTATATTATGCTAGTAAGATAATTTTCGAACAACTGACAATGTACAGAATATGCCAATATTGCTATGCTTCCCCAGTCTGATGTTACATTATCATATTTAACTGTCCTGGTATTATAATTACTTCAAAGATTTGATCCATTAAACCTGTCACTTATATGACATTCTTTAAAATGAAAAGTGTGGAAGATGTCATTTTCTTTTTTTTCCTAGTGTTTCTGAAGAAAATGAATTGTGTGCTTTCTCTTTCTCAGGCTCTGTCTTTCTTTTTCTTTTACTTTTTCTTTTTGATTGTGTGCTTTTGAAATAATCACCATGTACTCTTGAGGCATTTTTTTACACATCCAAAATCACAAGCCGAATCTAAAATTTTAGTAGCTAATTAAATTTTCTGACAAGTAAAATATACAAAATAATATGAACACAGTTTTAAATTTACCAGTGACAGTCACTAGCAGAAAGTGTAAGTTGGACTTTAGCTACATTATGGAAATACAAAAATCTTTGCATCAGAATTTGGATCAAGATCAGAAATCTTTGGATTTTTTTATGTGTCAGGGTAAGCCTGGGTCTCGATACTGACTCATTTTGTCTTGTGACTCTAGTTGCCTCTTGAGATTTCCTAAGAGAATTTGTCTAGACCAGCTCTGCAATAGAACTTTCTGTGATTGAAAATGTTCTATATCCATGCTATCCCATATGGTAGCTATTAGCTACATATGGTTACCGAGTACAAGAAATATGGCTAGTGTGACTGAGAAACAGAATTTTAAATTTCATTTAGCTTTACTTAGTTTACATTTAAATTTAAATAGCCACATGTGTTAATTCTGGTTTCAACTACAACATGTAAAGAAGTTGGAAGTCATCACTCCTATCTTTAAAACAAGGAGAAAGCTTAATAACTGGAAATCAATGACTTTTTTGGATCCATAGGAGAACTGAGGTCACAGGGCAAACTGCTGCCCCTAAATCTAGAGAGAGAGCTGAATCTTGAGAATTGCAGCCAAGATCTCCTTACCTCGAACAGAAGCTGCTGGAGCCATAAACTGGTAGGGACATTTAGATGGTAACTTTCATGAACTGCTGAGGCTGTGTGGACTAGTCTGAGTGAATAACTTGTGAGAGCTACAGTCTTGGGGGATCTCCGCATTTTCTTGGTTTTACCTCCAGAAACCCTACCAAGTTCTCACAATGAAAAGCCAGGATCCACTTCTGGTTCTGGTAGGGGAAGAGGGGAAATAACCATTGTAAATATACCTAGAGCAATCTCCATAACAAAGACCTTTTCTCTAAGGGAAAAGACTTTACTAGAGCCTTATCTGATGTGGAGAAAGTGCCTTTCTCCAACTCTAGCCTCTTTTAGACTTCCTGTATGACCTAAGAAAAAATAAAAAGCTAAGAAAGACTTGTAATGGTCATAACTCAGGGACATAAGCCCTTTAACAGACTGAGATTTAATCATAAGATTACAGAACACTTCCCTACCACCTACACCTTACCCCTATGCCAACAGGACTGCAGTATAATAGCAGGGAATTGCAGATGAAAGAGCTACAAGATGTAGGCTCCATCTAAAGAAGAGTTCTAAGGAAACTCTAAGAGAAAACAGAGCAAAGACAACAGTGGAGGCAAACAAGGACTCCCCCGCCCTGCCCCCTGCACAATGTGAAGTCTCTGGCACCTACAGCTATAGCAATCATTAAATACAGCATAACTCCTAGCCAGATTAACCTAAAACCTCACACTACAGGCCTATTTACTTCAGTTCCTTTAATTGATATAGTATATCTAGTTTTCAACAAAAAATTATAATGTACGCTAAAAGGCAACAACAAACATATTCCAAAGAGAAAAAACAAGCATCAGAAACAGCCTCAAATATGACACAAGTTTTGGAATTACCAGACAGGAAAATTTAAAATAACTATAATCAATAGATTAAGGGCTTTATGGAAAAAACAGATAACATGCAAGAATGGATTGTTAAGTTAAGCAGAAAAATGAAAACTCTAAGAAAGAATCAATAGGATTCAAAACTACTAAGCAGAAATGAAATATGTCTTTGATGGACTCATCAGTAGAGTTGACATGGCCAAGGAAAGAATCAGTAAGTTTAAAGATTTGTCAATAAAACCTTCTCAAGCTAGAATACAAAGAGAAAAAAGAATTAAAAAACAAAATAACCAGAACAGAACATCCAGGTACTATAAGACAATCTCAAATTGAATGACAGACACATAATTAGAATACCAAATGAAGAAGTAAGAAAAAATAGAGCAGAGAAAAATTTGAAATAATAATGATCAAGAATTTTCCAAAATCAATGACAGAAACCAAACCACGTATCTTGGACAATCAGAGAACACCAAGTAGGATAAAAAGCAAAAATTTTACACCTAGGCATATCATCTTCAAACTGCAAAAAAACAAAGACAGAGATAAAAATCTTGAAAGAAGCCAGAGGGAGTAAAAAATACTTTACTTGTAAAGAAAAAAGGATAATAATTATACTGAACTTTTTATCAGAAACTATGCAAGCATGAAAAGAGTGGAGTGAAATATTTTGTACTGAAAAATAAAACCCTACCATTCTAGAATTCCAAACCCTGAGAAATTATTCTTTAAAGTGATGGAGAAATAAAGACTTTCTCAGTCAAACAGCAACTAAGGGAATTCTTTGCTGGTAGGTCTACCCTCCAAGGAATGTGAAAAGAGTGTTTTCAAGGTTAAGAAAAATATGTTGGAAACTCATATCTACATAAAAAGAAAGAGTGTCAGGGAAGGAATAAATGAAGGTAAAATAAATTCTTTTATTTTTCGTATTCTTAATCTAAAAGATAACTGTTTAAAGTAATAAAAGTAACTATGTTTTGCATGATTTTAGGCGATGGATAAGTGAAATTAATGACAACTGAGCCATAGTGGATGTGAGGGAGGAATTGAGAATGCTTTTGTAAGTGATCTGCACTGCACATGAAGTGGTATAGTGCTATTTGAAAGTGGATTTATTTGTTAAAAACATGTATTGCAGGGGCCAACCTGGTGGTATAGAAATTAAGTTTGCATGTTCCACTTTGGTGGCTTGGGGTTTGCTGGTTCGGATCCTGGGCGTGGACCTATGCACCACTTATCAAGCCATGCTGTGGCAGGTGTCCCATATATAAAGTAGAGGAAGATGGGAACGGATGTTAGCTCAGGGCTAATCTTCCTCAACAAAAAGAAGAGGATTGGCAGCAGATGTTAGTTCAGGGCTAATCTTCCTCAAAAAAAAATGTATATATCGCAAACTTTAAGACAACCACTAAAACTTTTTCAAAAAGAATTAAAACTGACATGCTAAAAAAAGAGACAAAATTAAATCATATAAAATCCTCTATTAAAACCACAGAAGGCAAAGAGGGGAGAAAAAGAAACAACAAGATAGAAAACAGCAGCAAACATAGTAGACATTAATCTGGCTATATCAATAATCGCTTCACATGTTCTAAATAGACCAATTAAAATACAATAAAAAATAAGACTCAATAATATGTTGCTTACAAAAATCCTACCTTAAGTATAAAGACTCAGATAGGGGCCAGCCCCATGGCCCAGTGGTTAAGTTTGTGCACTCTGCTTCAGCAGCCCTGGTCTTTGCCAGTTTGGATCCTGGGTGGACCTAGCACCACTCGTCAGGCCATGCTAATGTGGCATCCCACATAGCAGAACCAGAGGGACCTACAACTAGAATATATAGCTATGTATTGGGGGCTTTGGGGATAAGAAGAAGGAGAAGGAGAAGGAGGAGAAGAAGAAGAAGAAAGAAGAAAGAGAAGGAGAAGAAGAAGAAGAGGAGGAGGAGGAGGAGGTGGGGGAAGAGGAGGAAGAGGAAGAGGAAGAAGAAGAAGAAGAAGAAGTCTCAGTTTAAAAGTAAAGGGATGGAGAAAGATATACTATGCTAACAGTAATTAAAAGGTTAGAGTAGTTATCTTAATTTCAAATACAATGTACTTCACATAAAGAAAAATTATCATGGATAAAGATGGACATTATTTAATAATAAAAGAGTCAGTTTTCCAGGAAGTCATAACAATCCTTAACATCTATGCACCTAACAATAAAGCATCAAAATATATAAGACAATAACTGGTAGAATTGCAGGGAGAAATAGATGAATCTACATTTACAGTTGGACACTTCAACACGGACGTTTCAGTAATTGATAGATCAAGCATGTAGAAAATCAGTAAGGATATAGTTGGTCTGAACAGCACCATGAAAGCCACCTGTCTCTAGAGGCTGCTGTATCGAACCATGTAGCCCTAGTCTCTTGCTACGCAAAATGTGGTATTTGGACCAGTAGCATTGCTTTGCTTTGAGTTGGTTAGAAAATCACAATCTCAGGTCACACTCTAGACCTACTGAATCAGAATTGTTATCTTTAGCAAAACATCCAGGTGATTTGTATGTATATTAAAGTTGAGAAGCATGGTACTCGATCATCGGAAAACCTAAACATTCTCTAGGATTTGAGTGGGACATCTATTGCTTCCTATTATTTGACTCTATTCGTTAGCACTGTCTACTGGTAAATACCATTGTATCGTATGTGAAGATAGAAAATAGTGAGAGCATGGCAGTATTGGCATCCTCTGGAAGCTTTGAAGCAATAATCTTTACTTTTAGAGGCAATCATTTTTGCAAACTCCTCAAAGTAACTTCCACCCAAAACCACCTGAGGCTGTGCCTACAGTAGATTATGCACAGACTTGATATACATTCTTCATGCTCAAATTATAGTATTTTATATGTGGTAATACCTCAGATACATGGAGTATATCTTCTGGACAATCGCACATATCCAGAGTGGCAACAGCATCAGAGAGGAGTCACATTAGGTGAGGGAGTGATAAAAATAGCTGTTGGTTTATAAGAGATTATGCACATAATCGAGAAATAATACAACGTGATATCAATGGACAACTTCCCAAATAAAAAGAAAAGGGATGTTTTTAGTGACTGGGCATGACAGAAAAGCCAAGCCCCTCAGTGAGAAGAACCAAGAAAGAACAGAGTCCTAAGAGATTAGGAGATAAGGAATAGGGAATAGATGAAGAAATTGTGGCACTTGGTCCTCACTAATAGGTACAACTACAGGAATGAACAGGCAGCACAGACTCTGAAGGAGAGCTGGGAGAAGGACAAGAGAAGTTGAAAAATTTTGCAGCGGAGCAAACTGCCCAGCATCCTCAGGAGGAATTGCAGAATCTTAAAGTTCTACATTACCTACAGGGTCCTGAAAATACATGGTGAAATAAGCAAACTAAGTCCTACTACTTGGCTTGCCTCAGAGAACATCACTGCCTTCAGAAGGCAGCTCTCATGACTGACCCCCAGGCTGAGTGCACCAGTATAGCGCAGCCCCACTGACATTGTGGTTGATCAAGCACTCCGCCTGTTCCTCCGCTGCCCGGGTGCCTGCACATGCAGCAAAGCCCAGCCAACTCTCCAGTGATGCCACAGTTGCTGATTTTTCTTTCCAGTGACCAGATCAAAAAGCATTCTCATCTTTGTGTACTGTCACAGTTTGGGCCAGACTTTAATAACCAATAACCGTGAGCCTATTCTAGTGGGTCTTGATAGCTTTTGTATTTTATATTAAGATTTCCTTTAGATCGTTGGGTATAGCTGCTAAGAAACCATCAGCAAATCATGATCCTACAGAATGATATTTGGACTTCTTAGACCTCATTTCTAAATACAGCGTCCCTGAATAGTAGTATAATGCCAAATAATCCAGTCTAGAAAAATGTCTTTAAACATTTTCTACCCTAGCGAAGTTTTATCAATCAATTGTAAGTTTAAGCAGAAAGAGGTCTGGTTGACTTCTTGAACATGCTAATACTTTTGTTTACCTTCAAAGAAAACTTTTATTGACTGGGAAATATTTCAACGTCCTGGATATTTGGCATATTTTACCTGAGGTGTGTTGGCTGCAAGCAAATGCTTTGAAAGATACAGATATTGTTTTCTAACTGGTATTGCCACTTATTTGTGCCCCAAATAACAGATTCTGTCAGTAGAATGCTCTTATTTCAATTTGGCAAGGTCGCTCTTTTGCTGTATCAACTTCTGAGCTTGCCTTGAGGAAACAGTGCTGGTAATTGTGGTATTTCACCATCTTGCTGTACAACCTCATTGTTCAGCCTGTGGATCTGGATGATATTGAGAACATGCAATTTTATTACAAAAGATATTTAGTGAGAAATGTAACATTATGCAGACGACAAACAAAAATTTAGGACGTTATAGGTACAATCTTCTAACATCGCTTGTACCTGAGATTCTATTTAAAGTCAAGTATTAAGAAAAACCTGGAGAGTCTTGTGATCCTTATGTGTCAAGAGAATCGTCACTTCTATGATTAAAAACTGGATAAACTGGATGAAAAGATGCAGAATTTCAACAATTGAGATGTATAAAAAAGAGCCAAATGAACATTCCAGAACTGAAAATATACTGCCTGAAATTAAGAACTCATTTGATGTGTTTAAGAACAGACTACGTTTGGAGGAGTAAGGAACTCAGAAAACCCACTAGCACAAATTCTTGGAATAGTGAACACCCTTCTTTCATATCCCTCAATAAAAGGCATAGAGGAGTGGGCGCACTTTCTTAGAGGTATCTGGCATTCACTGTATTAATAATACAGTTATACAGTAATACAGTTATAGGCACTGCCTTTTTTGTTTTAGTCTACACAATGTAGTTTCTATTTAACAGAAAATGTGAATTCATAGTATAGCTAGATGTGCGAAGCTGTCTCCATATCGCATAAATATTTGTGAGGTCCGTGAGTATTCATATCCACATTCAGACAGTCAGCTCAAGTACTGTTTACTGTTCTTTCCAAATAAATTAAATCCGATCTGCCTATGTCTGTATCTATATCTATGCTATCTCTATATATATCTGTATCTATATCTATATCCATATCCATATCTGTATCTATCCATATCTATATAGCTATAGCTATAAAGCCTCTTCCTTGAGCTTGGTCTTTCTTGTGCCAGTCATTGTTTCTACTTCGGTGTTACGAAGCTAAATTAATCCAGATTTTTCTTTACTGAAGGAATATATCCTTCTTAATTTACCCTATAGAAGTATATGGAAGTTATCCTGTGATTACAATTTGCCTTTCCATAATCATAATTTAGGAACAGAATATTCAGCATACCTTCCTTCCTATCCTTCCTTCCTTCCTCCTTTTCCTTCCTTCCTTCTTCCTTTCTTCCTTTCTTTCTCTTTCTTCTCTTGCACACACACACACATACATACACTCATGGTCATCATCATTTTCTCATCATTATTATTATTATTTCTATCACTTTAAGTAAATAATAAGCACTAGTAGGGAAAAATCCAAATGTGGTAATTTTTGTCATGACAAAGGATGATATCTGTAATGCAAACCTATTTATAGATAGATCTGCATTTTTATTTTCACATGCTGCGTCCAAAGTCCATTTCTATAGATAATTAAGAGCTAACTATCTATGATGGTGAAATTATTAAAAATCACCAATATACGTTGTTAGATTGTCTTTCCCTCATTTTTGACTGATTTGAGACAATTCAGTAAATGAAGTTAGATAAACTTTTGTTGTTACACATGAACAATCTAATAAATAATGCCTTGAAAGTTTACAGCAGTTTATAGCTTTTTTAAAACTTTCATATACATTATTCCAACTACAGTAACCAGTTATTTCACTACATGGATCAGAGTGGCTGCTTTACAAACCAGGTAAACAAAGCCTTTGTTGTTCAGCTGGAAACAGTCAGTGATGGAAATTAGAGCTATTTATTCTGCAAACCCAGGCTGCATAACTATGGTATCTTTCATCAGCATAAATAATTAGTTGCTGAAAAGATGGAGCAATACAGAATTTTCTTCAACGCTGCCTCCCCACTCCTACACCACGGCCTCATCATTGACACAGATCCCAGAATTCCCAACTTTAATTCAATGTGCCACAAATTAAATTAGTGGTGTCCACAGCATTTTAAGTTTTGAACCACCTTTTAAATTGGAAACATAGGGCATGGCAGTATTTTTAAAAGATCAGTCAGAAAGTTTGTATGTAACTAAGAAGTATCCTGATGATTTTTCTACTTTTACTTAATTTTATCTAATGTTCAGCCTAATCTATTTTTTGTCTTTTTTTATAATATAAATTTAAACCAGTGAAAAAATATCTCCAAGAAATAATCAGTGAATATAAAGCAGAACAGCAAAAAGTAGCTGAGGTAGTCACAAATAGTATATGTGTTTAACTGTATCATTAAGAAAGCGTGAATTAGTGATGAAATTCACGGAGACTATCCATTACCTCTAAAGCCAAAATAATAAATGTGTTTGGAATTTTATTGACACAGATTTAGTTATCACTCTGT
Organism: Equus quagga; assembly: GCF_021613505.1. NCBI lineage: Eukaryota > Metazoa > Chordata > Mammalia > Perissodactyla > Equidae > Equus > Equus quagga. The sequence continues at coordinate 36,005,671 of NC_060277.1, forward strand.
AACGCTTGATTCATTCAGTCATTTCTTCAACAGATACTGGCCTCCTATTAGGCCTAAATTGAAGGACTATGCTAAGGATTGAGATGATGGAAGGATGAATGGAACTTGGATTCTGGTTCTAGGAGAAGACAGTTTAAAGAACAAAGGGTAATTTGAAATACCATGGGCAGACTTTATATGAGTGAAAGAGAACAAGTCAAAAAGATTTAGTGAGTGTAATTTGCCTGGCCCTGAAAGCCTGTTTTGGAAGACATTTTTACAAATTATACATTTGTAAATCATCTTACAGACATATAGGTCTATCTACCAATGCATTTGGTCTTACAGAACCCATCTTAATAACTTATATTCTAATTTCTCATGTCTTACTCCATTCTATGACTTTCTGAAGGGAGTTCTAGAGAAGAGTTGTTTTCTTTATGTTTTTTCCCCTTTGACTCCACTTAATGATTAGTACATCATCATCCAGAGAGCAAAGCCAAGGATGCAGCAGATATTCTATGAGCAAGTGCTTATAAATAAATTGAACAAATGATGCTAAAGTTCTGAGGATTCAAGCCTCTTTGGCTGATACAGGAAAAAGGAGGGAGAACTTGAATTTTAGTCACTAATGGTACAGAAGGAAGTCGTGGACACCTGGGGTGGTGAACCAGCAAACCTGATGTCACAGAAGCAGCAGAGATGGTTCCAGATTCTTTATGTCTCCCCAGAATACACGATCATCAAAAGAACAGAGCAAGCCCTTGTTTGAGGGCTGGTTAATGAGCGCCTGCTGTCTAGAGTCACAGAAGAAGTGATTAAGGAATTAGATACCAACCTCTTTTGCCCTGTTGCAAATGGTTTCCACCTGAGAGAAATTAATAACTCCCCTTGCCAGGTCATGAATTCAAATAGATTGGTATTTGATATCTATAACACAAAAAGTTTAACTTACATAGTACGGTGTTTGCTTGTTTAATATCATACACGTATATAGTGGAGAAAATCCTTTTCTCTAACACTTCCATTATGATATGAGGATGATTAAAGGCCATTAAGCCTTCACCTTGTTTTGAAAATATGTATTAGAAATAAAGTCAGCGAGTGTCCCTTTATTTATTTATTTAGAAAAATGACACATAATAGAAAGCTAAGGCAAAAAGCATTGTGAAAATTATGGTAAACACTAATCATATTTTTTTCAGAATAGCAGATTCAAAAGTACTGTTTAAAAGTCACATTGTTGAGGTCATGTCTAACTATCTTTTCTAATAATGTTCATTCCGTTAGTGATAATTAAAGGCTGGATACTGTAAGTGATATAAATGAAATTTCAGATTTACAGAGAAAAATAAATGGCAATGGAAATCGTATTTGCTATAAAGATATTCTTTTCATTTGCATCATATCATTATGGAAAAATCTCTACATTTCTTTAATGACTGTGTATCTAAAGAGAAGATAGTAGTAAATGTGAGGACAAATGATCCTTCAATTAACAAAAGAGAAAAAAATCTAGAATTCACCTATATTAATATGTTATTGATTCAAATTACAATTGCAGACTTAGTTCAGGTTCTCACTAAGAAGTGGATTTGTTTCCTGCTTTGGGAAATATATAAAAATAGATTATATAATATTTTGAAATCATTAGTTTCCTTACCTTTATAGTCCTCATCAGCATTTCTGAGGTTTAAATGTTTAAATTCTTCTACATTGTTTTTGCTTCACTTAAAGAATTATTAAGATTGAATTCAGATTGGTTGAATTTAAATGTCATTATTTGTGTAGAATAAATTTTAAACTAGAACGTTCCTTATAACTAACATAAATATCGCCAAGTCTGTGAGTATCGTTCACCCTGATTCAGTGCTCATTCCCCAAGTAGTTTTAGTAGGCAATCTCTTCCAAGAGAAAGCACAAAAGGAATTCATCCTAGTAATAGAAAGATTATGAAAAGATGCAAATGTCTTTTCATTTTACCTTATTTAACAGTTTTTTAACAAATTTTGAGGAGATCAAGACCCTCCTCCATGACATTGTCAGTGATTTCGGTAGCAGACTTCTGAGGTACTGTGGCCAGAATTGCCACACCCATTTCACAGTTACATGAGGAAATGGAGGTGAAGGTATTGTGTAGAATCAAAGAAAGAGGAGAAGTAACCAGATCTTGTCTAACCTTCTTAGCTGGTTATGATTTCATAGTGTCTTTCTCTTGGGCTGGGTATTGTTAACTCAGTTCCTTTGAGGACGAGGTTCTAGGCAGAAGCTTTGCCTTTCATTTCTCTCTTTTCTCTGACAGTAAACCAACCCAACTTTAATGAAAACTGAGCAAAAAAAAAAAAAAAAGAACATTTCAAACTAGCGTTTCCTGCACATTATTTTATTTAACGGTAACAAACTTCAGTTGTTTAGGTATAGGCAGTCACAATTTACACATTCAAGATCCAAATTGCAGTGCACAGTAGAAAGGAGATATTTCATAAGACCCCGGCTTATGGTGAGATGAAAAGAAAAGAGACATAGCGCTTAAAAAAAAAAAAAACCCAAAACAAGCAAGAATGTTCCCAAGTCCCCATGGGGAAAATGTGAGCTAATTAACAACAACAAATTAGAAACAGATCATTGTGACAGGTGTGCTGTCTCATGGATCTGATCCTCAAAGTATTTGGAGGTTGAAAGGAAAATTAGCAGTCCTGGACTGGTGTAAAAGTTCAAAACTTTCTAGCAGCATCACATACTCCATTGGTAAAGAGGAACACAGCAGCCTCAGCAGGTATGAGAAGTATTCTTGGACAGCAGCAAAGTAACTATTTCCATCTGTGAAATCAGCTCTCCTCACTGCAACCGCAAAACCCTCAATTAAGAGGCTGGAAGAGACAGCTTGGTTTTATAGTCTCCAAAGGGATACAGCTATGTAAAAACTGTAACCAGCTACAGGAGAAAGCCCTAGACCAGAAATAGTTAGAATGCACCTAACAAAGTCACGTTAAGAAACAAAACTAGACATTAATTGCTTCAAAAATCAGCTGTTTATTAGCACAAAAAGCAAGCAACCTTTCTGTCTGAGTTTGCTAGGGCCACCATAACAAAATACTGCAGCCTGGGTGGCTTACATAACAGAAATTTATCAAGATGCTGGGAGGGTTGGGTTGTTCTGAGATCTCTCTCCTTGCCTTGCAGATGGCCACCGTCCTGCTGCCTCTTCACATGGTCATTCCTTTGTGAATGTCTCTTCCTCTTATAAGGATATTAGTCATATTGGATTAGGGCCTCACGCTGATGGCCTCATTTTTATTTAATCACCTCTTTAAAGACCTTATTTCCAAATATGGTTATATCTGAGGTATTAGGGATTGGGACTTCAAGATACAAATTTTGGGGGTAAGAAATTCAGCCCATAATATCTTCTCTCCCCAAAAGACAAGAAAAATCTTTCACAAGACATCATTTACAGTGTCTTTTTTCCCTACTAACTTCCAGTTAATAACTTCCCAGATTTCAAAGACATCTAAAAATCAGATTTTTAAATCTTTATAAGCTTGCTAAGAGCTTTCCAAAAAAGGCAGGTGCTGTAGGAAAATGAACCTTAACTGCTGTAGAATTGAGAGATTCTTTGCTCTGCTGACTCTAGGCCACTTTTCTATACAACAGAGAGAATGCGTTTGTGATTTAAAGAAGAACCTATAGAAATGTTAAGAAAGCGTGGGTAAGTACTGGGACTGTCATTCCCTCCTAAGAGGTACAGCACCTCTCCATAATGCATAGCAGGCAAGCACTTTGGAGGACGGACCCCACTCTGGGAGAGAATTTCCATTAGGTCTAATCTAATGTCAACCCCTGTCTTCCAATCTGCATATTCAGGACTTGTCTAGTTATAATAATTGGTTCAGAAGTGGACACATGAACTAATTTGGTCCAAGCAGCATGGAAGCTCCAAATTTTTGACTAATGGGAAAAGAGAAATTCTCTTTCTCTCTGGACAATATGGTAGGTGTGAGACCTGCAAGTGTAGTTGTCATTTTGCAACCATAAGAAAAGTAAGTCTAAGAATGAGGCTTTTGGTAGGAAAAGAAAGTTGATAGAATTGTGAAGAAATTGAGTTAGACTTGATCAGACTGTACCCAAAAGCCCCCATCTCTGGACTCTTGAATTATATAAGCTTATAAATTTCTTTTGCTTTTTGAGAGAGTTTAAGATGCGCATTCTATGGTTTATAACCAGAACCATCCTTACTAATATACCTTGTAATTTCCAACTAACAATCTAAGTACTGTTTGCTTGCTTTTTTATTACTGTTGCAAACAAAGAAAAATTATAATTTTTAAAAATAAAACTTGGCCGGATAATTTTGGCTATATAGACCAGTAAGGAAACCAAACTGAAAACTCAGAATTAACAGTGGCTTACCGTTTAGGAAAATAATTTCACTACTCTGTGCCCTTGTATTTCTTTCATGTTTGCTAATATCCAATTCCAAGAAGCATGATGAATAATATTGAAGTGATAACTATAAAGTACTTTGAGCTCTGATTTAGAGAGAAACATAAAGTACATCATTAGCATAAGGAAGCAAATATTGTGTCAAGATTAACCATTGGATTGAAAGCATCTATTCCACTTTCTCTCATTACTCATATTGAAATCTAATCATGAAATAAGGTTAATGAGGTAGAAACATACAGTTTGATAATCAAATCCAGAAACAACTATAAATATAGTAGCTCCCCCTTCATGAAAATTAAGGATTCAACCATTTTCTTTCCAGATTGAGATTGGCTGGTGGCTGTTACTTGCAAAAGAAATGTTTCTGAAAGGGGCAAGAAATTAATTCTATGGCACGTAGAAATAAAGACATTCTAATTTTTTTTTATGACAGCAATGATTCTAGCACTCATAATTGAAAGCTATAAAGAAACTCTGCAGAAGTGAGATTCAAGACATGGTGATAAATGGGAGACCTAAGGAAGTAGGCAGCATTTCTCATATTCTCATTTAACAAGTTACAATTTCTGTCTTGTTTGAGTGAAGACCTTTGTAGAGATCTGAGCTATAATAGTCATTGTCAGGATAGAGACAACATTCTGGTGGCAATCATATGACTTTATATTTTCTTAGCTTAATTCATTCTGATTCCATTGACTTTTCAGGATATTTCTCAAATTTCATACTTAGGAAGATATTTGGAAAGTACTCATAACTCTTTCTCACATTGTGTGTAGTCAAGCACCACATAACAATGTTTTGGTCAATGGTAGACCACATGAACAATGCTGGTTCCACAAGATTAATATTACATAGCACAACCGTATAGTGGGCTATACCATCTAGATTTGTGTCAGTACCCTCCATGATGTTCATACAACAAAATCGTCTAATGACACATCTCTCAAAATGTACCCCTGTTGTTAAACAATGCATGACTGTACTTATAGGAAATCCTACATGCTTACAAAATATACTACATCACTTTTCCTAGTATCTTTGCATTATAGATTAATGCAAGACATCAGTCAATGCCTAATATTCGCTAGCGATTTAGAGAAGAAGAGGGCAGGGAGGAAGGAAGCACAAAGTACATCCCAGATGAGTTGAGAGGAAGGAAGTCTCAGACAGTTTGATTTGATGCTCTTCAAAAATGTTCTACATGTATTTCTTTATAGAATTTGGGTTCTTGAAAATTTATCCTACCAATTATCTACAACAGTTAAATCCTTCCCCCCCTAGTTTTATTGAGATGGAATTGACACATAACATTGTGTAAGTTTTAGGTGTACAACATAACGATTTGATATATATATATATATATATATATGTATGTATGTATTGTGAAATGATTACCTAAAAAAGGTTAGTTAACACATCCATCACGTCACATAGTTACAATTCATCTTTTGTGGTCAGAACTTTTAAGATATACTCTCTTAGCAACTTTCAAATATACAATACAGTTAAATACTTTTGCAAGTACCCCAGTTTGATATCTACTTAATAGATGGGAGAAAATGATGTGTTGATTTAAGGCACTCTACTTTTTTTAATGAGAAGAATTAATGCCCTCTCCATCATACCTAAAATTTTTGTGTCCCGTTAGTGTTGTTCGCAAATCTTAGCCTAAAAGGGCCATGCATAGTGACTCAGGATGCTGTGACTCTAAGTAGACAGGCACATAGGTAAGTCCTAAGGCAGTCCCTTCGTCTAAATGGCAGTGGCCAGAGAATAGATTGCTTCAGGACATTTTATGAAAGTATAATTTCCAGAATTATTCAGCCCCACTCCATTGATTCATTTATTCAAGAAACACAGAACAGCTGCCATATACCTGGAGCTAGGCCTCTAAAGATGAACAAAACAGACTAGCTCCAGCCCTCCCACAGCTTCTGGTCTAGTGAAAAAGACAGGCAGTGAAGTAAGCACTTAAAACTCAATGTGAGGAGTGCCACAGAGGTGACAGTGTTGTAGAAGACAAGGTGGGCCATCCATGTGTAAATCTAGGTCACTTTCCAAATTGAACTTCAGGGATCAATCTGGGCTGAATTTGTAGATGTGGGTGTCACCAGCATATATAGTGTGTAATAGTTAAAACCATGACAGAGGAACTGATGACATTAGAAGGGCTGATGTCCAAAGACAGAATCTTAGGTAGCAGTAGAATTTAAAATACAAGTTCCTTCCCCATGGTTTCTCAAAACATAAATCTGATCTCCCTAAGTAAAGATGGGAACAGTTTCAATGGCACTAAATATATCTCTGAAATTTTTTCTGTGGGCGCTGGCATCAAGTGGACCTCTGAATAACAGTGACCTCTGATCCCTTTTTGAATGTTTCTCAACTTCATCTCTCTAATCCATTGCTTGTATTTCTTCAAGATTGCCATTATTTTCTCCCTCAAATTATGAAGCTTGAGAGATATTTTTATGATAAGAAGCAGGTTCTCGTGATTAAAAATAGTTTCACAGCTCACAGTTATGTCTCAATTATGTAACTCCTTTTATATTGGATGGCTGCTTCCTGGAGGAAGAAAAAGGATAAATTATTCTTTAGGTCCAAAATATCCTAGTCGGAACTCAAAGCTCATGAGAGATGAGGATAGAAAATCTGTATATAACAAAACTCTGCTCATAGCTTTGTGTGACAGGTCTCTTGAGAATTAGGGGAATTTTGTTCTGCATAACTTCGGCAAGCGAACTAGCATATGGATGTGCTCTGGGGCCGTTTACAGGGCTCTGTAGCAAGTAGGAAGACAAGAGTGATGTCTTTGCCTGGCAAAATCTTTAAGGAAGGCTGATCTCCTTAAAGTGTGTCTGTGTTGGATCTGATAACAGGCAAACAATTTCACTTCACCTTAGGCAGCAAAGACAAGAAACGAAAGTAAAATTTCTTCCATTCTCTTTGATAGATTTTCTTTTCTCTCTGTTAAAATGAGATTCTCTCCTTCAGACATTGTAATATATTTTGGGGAAAAAAACCCCAAATTTCTATTACGTATATTCTACAGTGGCCTAACCCATGGGATGAGGCTCATCTTGAAGTAGAAGTTACCCCAGGGCTAACTCGCTATCAAGTTTATTCAAAGCAGATAAGCCTCAAGGAAGCAGGGCTTGCCTCACTTTCTCTTAGAGTCCAAATTTAATATGTATTTTAGCCTTCAAATGACTTTGAAACATTTTCTTGCTGTTATCAAGTCTGCTGCCTTTGGAAATTGTATATCCAAAATATCAATTCACATTCTATTTGTTATCTGCAAATCTAAACTATGGCACCGCATTTTTCCTTTCTGTTGCCACACTGATAAAGCTAAGATAATTAGAAAGCTGGTGCCATAGCCCAAATCTCAAGATGAATTAAGTACCTTGCCATTATAAAACTGCAAAACCTAAAACAGGAACAAAGCGGGAGTCATTAGAATATTATCTTGCCCCCACTCCCAATCCTAGGGAATTACATTTGCCTTTTATTATCCTTATTCTTACCAGGCCAGCTCCACCCAGCTCAACTATAGGAAGGTTTTAACTGTTCACAGATCTGGGGGATTCTGGAATGAGGTAGACAGTCCTCCTGTTGTGTGCTCCAGGTGGAATGCAGGTCGGTTTTCAGGGGCACGTGGATTAGGTGCTGCTGCGGAGCTGTTGAACTGGCATCACCTCCTTCAATCCATCCTACACGCTGCTGCCAGAATAAATCTCCTAAAGTACAGCTCTGTTCTGCTATTCCCCCTCTCAAAATCCCCAGTGCCTCTTCCACGCCTGATGATTATAGTCCATGTCAGGCATCCAAAGAGCTCCACCAACTGGTGTCTTATTGCCCAGGGCTCTCTGTGACACACTTTAGAGGCTCAAGCAAAACGAGGCCCTCTTTTGAGTATGTGCCTCCCACCTCCCTCACCCCTGGCTTTCCTCATGTTGCTCTCTCTACCTGGAATGCTGGATGCGTCCCACCCCCAACTCTAATTTTCACACTTTAAATTCCAGGCCTATTAAAAATGCCACTTTCTTTACAATGACTTCTTGATCGCTGATTACTTTTCCTGAATTCGAATGCAACTTTATCTGAAAGTCTCTATACCATTTTCTCTCCTGTATTGGGGCTATCGTTGGATATGTTTTATTCCTCCTAAAAGAACCAAGGTCCAGGTGGGCATACATTTTCTTTTGCTCTAGAACTATAATTATTAAAAATGCAGGCAAAGAAAGATTTGCTTTCGGTGGAATTCTGTATTTTTTTTCTAGCAATGTTCATATTTCAATAAGGTTTATTTTTGACTATGATGATAATTGTGAATCATTGAGTTTTGCTTAATGTTGATAATAGACACCTGATCTGAGGCAATCAAATTTCTGTGGCTTGGTGAAACAAGAGTACTTTTTCAAAAAGGGTTATACTGAGAAGACATTTGTTTTAGGCATTAAAATATTCAGCCATTTTGGGTTATAAGGCATGGTGGGATAAATTTTAAGTCAGTATTCCCATTTTATCCACAAAATGTTCCATTGTGCTTTCCAATAGAGACTTTTTTGTCTGTCTTAAACTTGGTTACGTGTCAACTAAAGTAGTACTCATGTTCCCCATTAAAACAAATGCACTTTGGCGATGATAGAAGAATTCAACTCCATTTAACAAAAATGCATGGAGTGGTGACTGTGTAAAATGGTGTTTGGGAATTGTATAATGAAAGCAATCTATTCTCTCAAGTATTTCAAAGTTTAAAAGTCCAAATTTTAAGCCACAGTCACATAAAGGCAATTAGAGAACATTTTGTTGGGATGCGTGTGTATGTAGAGTCAGAATAAAGACATTAGATTTATTTAAATTTTAATTTATTTATACCCCAGGATTAGTTATTTATTTTTTTCTTATTTTAAGGTCTTTTCAACCCTATTCCAAAATGTACACCTGGGGCAATATATATCTTGGGCAATACAAAATTGTTACAACCTGAGCTTCCCCAAGGCCACTCCAGGCTTTGGAATACAATCATGCACCACATAATGACATTTTAGTCAAAGACAGACTGCACATACGATGGTGGTCCTACAAGATTAGTGCCATATAATCTAGGTGTGTGGTAGGCTATACCGTCCAGGTTTGTGTAAGTACACTCTACGCTGTGATGTTTGCACAACAACAAAATTGCCTAACAAGGCATTTCTCAGAATGTAGCTGCATTGTTAAGAGATGCATGACTGTATTTTACTGGTCTCATAGGGTTAATAAAGTTATCAAGAACCCAGAAACAAATAGCCTTCATAGCCCACTTCCATTGCTTGACTGATTGTGCCATGTAACTTTTACTAAAAGTAAAAGTGTAAAATTCAAAGAAGCCAGCAGTCTGAGTCTGTTTTTGATGCACTTACAGAGCACTCCCACTTTATCCACTTCAATGATGGCACTTGTTTGATGATTATTTATTCATGTTTTGATTATTTGGTTTTTGATGGTGGTTGTTGACTGGCTTCTATCCTCCAAACTCCCTAGCACTCTATGAGGCTCTTAGAATCGAATCATTTTGGCGATGGGAGAGACTTAGCCATCTATCTAGCCTGAATTTCCCATTCCCTAGGTAAGCATCTACGACCTAGAGTGGTTAAGATAATTGCCCAAGGTCATTTTGTCATTTAGTCATTTACTGTCAGTAGAACCTAGATCTTCATATTTCTAGCTTAGTGATTGGTTCGCCTACTAAGATAAGCAGTTACAAAGAATTCTAGTTGTCATCAGCTTTGTGAAGTAAGTGGTGGGTTAAAGATGTTTTTTAATGAAGTACTGACCTTCAATTAATTGCACATGTACTGCCCAGTTTCAACACTTTTATTTCCAGTATAAATGTTTCTTTTGAAGGCTTCTCTTTGTAGATGTCTCTAAAACTAATTTTCCCTTCGGTGCTCTTTATCCCATGTTCAGTGGTTCTTCTTACCTTTATCTGTGATGTGAAACCATATCAAATGTGCTTCTTTTTTTTCTAAAATATTAACTATATCTCAGTCCGTGAGTAGCTTTTATCTAGTAGGGCTGTGATATCTTCAAAGAATTCCTGCAGATTAGGTATGCAAGCCCGAATCCGTCCTGGCCAGTCATCATCAAGTGATGCTTCAGCACTTTGTATGAGATGAGTGTTGGACCAACCCTCTGGGGTATTCATCATTGCAGTTAGCACAGGAAGGACCGAGAGAGAAGAAATCTTCACTCTGGGTGCTACTAGTGGCAAGTGTTTACACTGCTTTTAGATACATAAAGAAGGCTTACTTCTGCTGTAGGTTTAAGATCTACAATTGTACAGTTCCTGAAACTTAGTTTTTCTCAGAAAACACATCAATCTCTTTAGTATTTCTATATCCCACAGTTGCTTATCCTTTTCTTTTGCTTTAGTATAAAAATGAGGAAAGTAGACAGGGCCAGCCTCATGGCCTAGTGGTTAAGTTTGGCATGCTCTGCTTCTGCAGCCTGGGTTCGGTTCCCAGGCTTGGACCTACACTCCCTGTTGGCAGCCATACTGTGGTGGCGACCCACATATGAAACAGAGGAAGATCAGCACAGATGTTAGCTCAGGGCAAATCTTCCTCAGCAACAACAACAACAAAAAATGAAGATAGTAGGTACTTGTACAAGTAGGGAAAAAAGATTGTGCTACTCTGATATCAGATAAGGAAAAAAAGGTAGAGTGGCTTTATCTCATATGTTAGAAGGTAATTGTGTTTGTGCTGATTGTTACTCTTTGGCCTGTGAATTCTTTGCTCTCAATTTAATTTCTGGAAGAGAGGCATTTGCTTGTAAGATATTTTACATTTCATTATGAAATAATAAGAGAGCTAACGCAAGCTTGATTAAATTACAGCTATCCAGGATAGAGAACTTTCAGTTCCAAATTTAGTGTTGTACAATAGGGCTTGTCAATTAACAGCAGTAAAACCATGGCTGGAGCAGACCCATGAGCATATTTAGCTGGCTTCTCGATGCATCCTTTGAAATAAATTTAAAATTCATTTTACCATTTTATAATAAAACAAAGCTTTCACCAAGTACTAAAGCTATTTTATGGTAACACAGAAAAGAATGAGAAAATACATAAAATAGAAATTTAGAGATATCCCACTGGCTTCTTTCTGCAACAAAGTGGCACTCCAGAATTAACTTCTTGAAATGTAGTTCCAAAAGAGGAAAAGCAAAGATTATTTACCATATGCATGATGCATCAAGAGAATGTTTTTTTCTTTTGGTGAAGAAGATTAGCCTTGAGCTAACATCAATGTTAAGCTTCCTCTACTTTGTATGTGGGATGCCACGACAGCATGGCTTGATGAGTGGTGTGAAGGTATGTGCCCAGGATCCAAACCTGCGAACCCTGAGCCACTGAAGTGGAGTACACGAACTTAACCGCTAAGCCACCAGGCTGGCCCCAGAATTGTTTTTATTACTTTCATCAGATTGACCTATTCTTAGGAAAATATGATCCTTCATGTTTTCCGTTGCAGTTTCCAAATGTGTCATTTTTGTGTTTAAATAGCAGTCACATTTCAGATTTGGTATGTAAAAGGTAACCACAATCATTAATAAATACTTTCCCATTTTGACTGCATATGAAATGATAAAGTAGAGTAAAAGATTCTTGATCTGTCTATAAACTGGTAGAGTGATAGGATACATACAAGTGAAAAAGGAAATTGGAATTGTCTTTGGATCTATGATTTATTTAAAACATATTTCTGAACCCTATGTAAGAAGCCCCATGCTAGGTGACTTAGTGAAAGTGCAAAGCTGCAGGGTCCACAGCATCCCCTGCCATTTAGAAGCTCACAGCTAATGAAACAAAGCAGGTCATTTCTCTTCCGTTCAAAAGCATCCGGTTTTCCATCTCACTTGGATCAGAAGTCAAATCTTTACTGTGACCTTGTGACCTATAAGGCTTAACAGAATAGGCAACACCCCACCTCAATTCCATCCTTGCCACCTCTCTGATGTGCTCTTTCAACACAGATTTTGTCACTGTTGTCCCCACAAGCCAAGCACATGTCTGCCTCAGGACCTTTGCACATCTACCTAACGCCTTTCTTCAGATATCCACAAGGGCAACTCCTTCACTTCATTCAAATATTCACCCAACACTCTCCTCAGTGTGACCTTCTTTGATTCTGAGATTTTGCTGGCTATGACTTGGATACCTTTTTTTTAATTAAAATTAAAACCTATCCCCACACTTCATATTTTCCTACTTATTTATCTTCCCTTGCATTTATTACTACCCAACATACTCTATATTGTACTTATTTATTTTTCACATTGGCCATTTTCACATAGATTGCAAGATCCCTGATGATAGGAAATTTTGTGTTCTACATTCTCTAGTGTGTCCCAGGTGCCTGAAACAGTGTGTGCCACACAGGAGGTGCGCAGTGAATATCTGCTTAATGGATGAATAAAATAAAAAGGCAGAAAGGATGTGTCCACTAATAGCTATAACATAATGCAAAATTGTAAATAGTGTAAGTGGAGAATGGATGCAGTCCTTAAGTTATGGGACTCCACAGATCTGTGTTGTGGGATAGCCTTCAGCAAGTGGAGTTCTTTCAATCTCTGTTGTACTTTCTGTGAAATGGGCTCATGTGGTTAATAAACGACCTTCTCTCTCCCATAAATACTGATGATATAGGACTATTATTTCTTTAAGTTTTTTTCTCATTTTAAAAAGAAGCTAGGAATATATCTATTCTTTTCTGAGAGTAATTATGAAAATGCATCTCCAATTGTTATGAACAATTCTGCTTTAAAAATATGCTGTTTGATAATAGATCTCAAATATGAAATTAATTTCTTCTTTTCTTTTCTAATCAGCCTCCTCCTATTTGGAGTCTTAATAGCTGAAATAACAGAGATCCATCGTGTTTTTAATCAAATTAGCAAGCAGATTTCCTCCTTTATTGCCCTTCCATAAAAATCTATTTAGCATAAAATAAGGATGCTGTAACATTTCCAGGCAATATTTGATTATGTACAGACTTAAATGCTTCCAATTCTAACCAATTATTGGAGGGTGCATCTAATTATATTTTCACTTCTAATTCAGCAATCTGTTTTTCCAGTTGTTTCAATCTGGCATATCATTCTTTTCTCCTCTCAGCAGAAAAAAGGATATAATAGCCCTGCATAGCATTGACCAAGCAATTTTCCTAAATGAATAACTGGTGTTCTTTATAGGCAACACTCAAAGCTGCAAACAAGTATCATCATTCGTTCAACTAACTGGAAAAAGATTCACTAAGGAAAAAGAGGGTTTAGAAACTAACTTCCCACAAAAGTAAGAGTCACAGATGATGTAATAAACAGGTTCCCATTAATCAGTGCGTGTGTGTGTGTGTGTGTGTGCACGTGCATATGTGCCTGTGTGCAAGCCTCATGCTATGAAAACATCTCTAGGGGAGAGTCCTGAAGGAGAGAGCAGTAAACAGGAGACCCACTTGGGGGGGGAAGAGCACACTGATTAAGATGTACTGTTCACTGTTTATCTGGAAAGCTCACCTCTTCACTCGCTCAGTTGGGCTTTCTGAGACAGGTGCACAAGCAGAATTAGCTATCTCCAAGTGGCAAAAGGCAAAGCAGACAGGGATGAGGTGCAGTCGGGAGGGGGGAATCTGCTTAAATTATTTAAATAATGTCCTTTCACTATCCTCTGTCATGTGGTCACTTCCTAGCTTTTAACAGAGCAGTATGGTTCCCACTTACCTTCTTTGTTCAAAAAGACACATGACTTGGCCATCCTGTCTAAAATTTCAGTCTACCCCCCAAGTTCATATCTTTATATTTTAAAATAATCTTGTTGAACAAATATTAATGGGCCTGTGTTCAGCATTGACCTATACCAAGGGTATGGTATCCTGAAGGTTGGGAGTTGAGGCGTGGTGAAATGTTACACTAAAAAGAAAGCAAGAAAGGAATAAACAAAAAGAAGGAAGGAGAAGGGAATGGAAGGAAGGAAGGAAGGGAGGGAGAAAGGAAGGGACGAGGGAGGAACCATATGACTCACCTGCTTTTAAGATATCATTTTCTTGTCTAACTATTAGTTTCTATTTTATCAGGACCCTTATCACCCTTACTCTTTAGCCATCCCAAAATACCTAGAATTTTCAAAGCACACTGAAGTGGTTCCTGTTTCATTGCCTCTATTTATTTTTCTCTCTCTGCCTGGAATGCCACATTCTAGAAAACATTTCCTAAACCTCCAGATCTTTCCTGACCACTCCTGACTACATAGTGAAACTTTCTTGCAAGGTGTTCTGGGAACTCCAAACACTACAGAACGTGCTTGATGCCTACACCATCCCCTCACCACTGTTTCCATCTGAATGATAGAAATAAATTTGGCAAGTATTAGTTTTACTAATAATTCTACTATTAATTAGTATTTGCTAATCCTAAATTGGCAAGTGTTGGCACGTGTACTTTCCTTTCTTGGTCAAGAAATCACTCAAGGCAAAGAGCTATATCTTTTTCTTGTGTGTGTGTGAGGAAGATTGGCCCTGAGCTAACATCTGCAGCCAATCTTCCTCTTTTTCTGGAGGAAGATTAGCCCTAAGCTGACATCTGTGCCAATCTTCCTCTGTTTTATGTGGGATGCCACCACACTGTGGCTTGATGAGTGGTGCTAGGCCCACACCCGGGATCCAAGCCTGTGAACCATGGACCACCAAAGTGGAGCGTGCAAACTGAGCCACAACGCCACCAGGCTAACCTCAAAGAGCTGTATCTTTATGTTGCTTTTCCAGTTCCTAGCACAGTGTGTGGTGTACAATATACACTCAATGAATGTTTATTGAATTAATACATGTAGAGGGATCCTCAACTTCTCTAATTTTTTCTTCTATTTTAGGTGAAATAATAACATAGGTAGCATTTGTGAGGGCTTCTGTGCTCCTTGGCACTGAACTGAGCAGTCACATTCAGTATGTCATTTCATCCTCATAACCAACTCGCGGGTAAATGACGTTTAGTACTCGCATTTTCCAGGTAGGAACTCAGGTTCAGAGAGGTTAAGTAACTTGCCCAAGGTTATGCAACTACAGAAAACGCAGAATTAGGTCAGGAGGCAATGTAACAAAAGAACACATCGTTTGGAGTTAAAATGGTCTTGGTGTCATTTCTAGCTGTGACATTTGACTACTTATGCCATTTAGGGAAAGACTCCAAGCTTTACCAAAATTCAGTTTCCCTCTCTCTGAACTACAGGCAAAATAATTGCTTTGTCAAAATCACAAGGCTTTATGAAGGTCACTTGATATAAACTATGCAAAATATTTTTTTAATCATATGTTGCTATGGTTTTAAGTTTATTATTGTGTTAACAACTTGATAATCTTATATATTCTGCCCTATAGCTATGCTCTTTCTTGGGTAAAAATAGTAATAATCAGAAAATAATAACAATAATGAGAAACTCACATTAGCTCAATATACAGTGATAAAGAATGCTAATATGTAAATACTACTCCCTACACATGGTGTGTGAATTTTAATGAGGTTTTTGAGGATGCATAAACAAAATAAAGTATCGTTATTCTTCTGGTAGCTACTCCTTTCTGTAAAATTTTCTGAACAACCTGCAGTATTTATCCTATGATAGACCCGGATACAGAGAGAATGAACTACTCAAGGTGGGGGTGGGACAAAGACAAAAGACAGTAGAAAGGCAAGGAGCCTCTGATCTGGGCTCAGATTCCTTCAGTTGTGTTACATTCATTAATGATGAACTTTAAACAGCTCCCAATCAAGTCTGTCTTGATTCTGATCATTTTCTTCCTTTGTAGATCTTCTGAGATTTGGTCTTTTGTTCACTTTAGGCAGAGTGCAGCCAGCTTTTTCTCTCAGTCTACAACTTTAGATTGGACACTGACATAGCCCAGCTCTTTTCTGGTCATTGTCCTTATTTATCACCTGGTCATGTTTCATTTTTTTCCTATTAATGGCCAGAAGGAAGATAATTTGAGTACTGTTACGAGAATAGATTAATCTTGGCTTTGGTATCCCTTGTTAATATAAGAAGAAGCTGTACAGATGAATTTAGGAAACAGAAATTAGCCTTAGGTTTAGAAAATTCTAATGGGATTGATTTTCTTTACCATCTTCTTACACTAGATTCCATCTCTGAAATTACTGGTTTTTAAAAGGATTTTATAGCTTCTTAGGCAAGTTTACGAGCAGAATACCCTTGTGTATAAGCTTTTAACCTTACCCTTGACACTGCCATTAAAATGTCCTTCTACAGATATATATATACATATATTGCTTAAATGTGTTTGGACTAATTAATCCCTACAGAACAGCTGGAATGTAAAGTGTTGGAATGATAAGATCAGAATTGGAAGAGGTGTATCTAGCAGATGGAAAGAAGAAGGTTATGAATTTTAATTAAAAAAACATATCCAAGTCATAGCCAGCAAAATCTCAGAGAAGACAACCAGAGTCTGGAGAAGTAGTAGTATGTCAGTGGGTCAGATCCCAGCAAGGACTGGTCTACTACTGTCAAACTTCCCAGATCTCCTGGGTCCTAAGCTCATAACATAAGTTTAGAGTTCTCTTTGAAAACTCACAGTAAGCTAATTCATCAAACTTCCTGTCTCTGACATTTTGGACCAGTACATAAAATACAGCCCCCATGAAAATCCACCCTCTCCTTTCCCTTCACCTCAACACTACTCTGCTACTCTGCCTTCCTCTCTTTTGACCCAAATCCCTGCTTCTCCTCTCTATCCTCTGGAACCCTCTGTTTTTTTGCCTTAATTTCCTGGCTCTCACTTGAGGCTCCTCATTCTCCTACACTCCACTAGCCTTGCAGTCTTTTCTCTTCAATACCCCCTTTACTCTACCTTTGGGTGAAATCTTTTTACACCTTTGATGCTCTAGCTATCCGGATAGAATACTTTCTACCTTTTCCTTCTTTACAACCTACTTTCCTGCTTCCTATTTCTTTCCAATAACCCCTGAATTCTTTGCCATCTGACTCTCAGCTTTTCTCTTTAAACTAATCCTGCCCTAATTGAGGGCAACCACAGTGTTCAGGTAGATAACACACCCAACATTATGGCCACTTGGTTGCATAACCATGTCATCTTCAGTGACCTTCATCTGCATGCTGCTTCAACTATCATCCTCATGGCCAATCACCATAACCTGTGGCTCTATTTCTGAAATCTTACACTCAAATATGCTATAACTTTTTATACTGACACATTTCTCACTTCTTTGCTTCCACTGTCATGCCACTGAATTTGCTTGAGCTGAAAATCTAATTCCTTTGTCATCCTCTTCAATTCTCCTACTTAGACCTTATCTCACCAAAACTCTCAACAGCTTTACACCTTGACCTTGAGTCAATCCAACTATTTTCTCATTTCCTGCATTGAGACTGCTGATCTTTTATAGAGGAAATCATGCAACCAAATGGTGTGGTGTCAATAGAAATCCATTGTTCCTAATTCAATTGGGTCCTCAATAGCCTGACAAGAAAGTTCTTAGCCACTTATTAATTTCTCAGAATGGCTCTTTCATAACTCTCAGAATTTTCCTAAAGCCCCTATGATTTAAACTTCTTTTCATTCTCAGCAGAAGAAATTGCCTTCTACTTCAAAGAGAATATAAAATCCAACAGAGGGGCAATCCCTCAATATTATGCAGTTAAACTTATCAAGTTATCTGTATGTATGTTTATCCTTACCGTTGTTTCTTTAGTCATTGTGAAAGATTAATCCCTCTGGATCCCATCCCTTCCTGCTTCTTCAAGAATCTGAATTAACCCACCATCCCTTTGCCTATATTTTCAGTGTTTTTCCCTCTTTACTGGACCTCTCCCACTTTAAATATAAAATAAAGAAAGAACAAAATAATATTCTCTACCTACTGCTCCGTTATTCACTATCTTGCCACTCTTCTTCCTATCAAAATAATAATTGCTTATGTTTGCTATCTCCACTTCCACACCACCCACCCAATCTTTTATCTGGTTTCTGCCTTGCTGTTTCACTGCAATTGTGCTGGCAATGATCAAGAAACATTTGTTTCATTACTGAATCCAATACACATTTGTTTCATATATATCCTAATTGACATTTTCTGTGTTATCTGTTGATAATTACTCCCTCTTTCTTGATACTCTCCTACACTTGGGTTTTAAGACCCTGCTCGCTTATGTCTTTCCACCTGTAGAGTCTATTTAATTACCTAACACTTATTTGTTCCTGTTGTGCCCTCTATATTTCACATTGTGACTTTGTCTCTGAGTGCCTTCATCCATTCCCATGACCTTACCACCTAGTTGCTAGTATATGTCTGTACCTCAGGTCTTTTTTCTTGAATACCATGATTTGATATACAACTATACACTGAGAATCTCTTCCTTGATTTTCTGTAGGTAATTCACACTGAACATACAAGAAAACAGAATCTCTACTTTATCCCATCTGTTTCTGATGCTCCCTTTTATGTACTTGATTTTAATAAGTGACTCCAAGATCCACTAAGTATCAAATCCATAAACTTGATCCACTCTTGACTTCTAATCCCTAACATTCAGTCAGTTCTTCTTTAATATATTTTTAATCTTTCTACTTCTTTCCAGTATGATTGTGACTAATTTTGCTCATTTTTTTTTGTTTTGATTACTGAAAAATTTCCCTAAATAGGCCTCTAGTCCATCCTTCACATTGCTGCCAAAGTGGTCATTCTAAAAAGAAAATTGGAAAAGTTCCAAACTTTTCAATAAGCCATAAAAAGATTCTTCGTAATTTGGATGCTGTTTGCTTCTGCAGTATTACTCTTACTGCTTTCAAAATAGTTTTGGCAGACATCCTTTCTATAGGACTTGCTAGAAGCTTTCATATGCTAATAGAAAGAAACTTGGAGAAGACTATGGTAGGCAACATTTCTGAAACATTCCTTATTTGATCATGGAACACTTTTTCTTTTTTTCATAGAATGGCTAATAAAAATCTCTTAGAGCTAGTAGTTTCCAATATTTGCAAAAATGATCCATTAGCCTATATATTTTGTCTGGATTTTATCATCAGGGTCAATATTGTTAAAGTATGAAAGTCAATATGAAAAAATACATTTCAGAAGAAATTGATTATTAAAGTACAGCTTCCATATTGTGTTATAGATAACATGTCACAAACATAATACTTTCAGGATAATTTGAAAAAATCTCTTTAATAGTAATCAAAGAAATGAAAATAAAGCTGTATTCTTCTAGATTTAGCAAAGAAAAGAAGGATTTTCTATAGAAACTCTTCCTTATTACCCAGAAATTGAAGTCTTGTTTTAATTATTACCTAATTCTGAGGTCAATATAGGACATAAAATGTATCTTTTATCATTCGAATGCAAACACATTTCTGCCAAGATTTTAAGTATACATGGCATAAGGTATGCATGGCATACCTTAGATATGTGGACACTAAAATGAAAGAATATGAATATTCTCCGTGGTGAAAGTAGCTCATAGGCAAAGTTTTGTGTCTAGCATGTATAATGTTAATTTCCAGCCTTTGGACAATTTTTTAAAAACGTGGAGATTAAATTGAGATTTGTGTTTTCCGCACTGAAGGCAATCAATAACTGGTTGCTGCATTTTTCTGAAAGGATGACCTCTATTTTAATGGTGTCTAATTCTTGTGACACTTTTTTTCTGAAATTTTACCTGAATCATTCAAACCAGGTTTATTCTTAAAAGAGAAACTTCTACTTTAAAAGAGATAGTACACTCTGCAGAAAGGGTAGGTTTTCTTGCTTAGTAGAATTCATTTGTAGACACCTAAAAATGTCTGTATGTTACAGTGACAAGTGATATAAGAGGTGGATGGAGAAGCAGTGAAAGGATGCCTTATTAATGAAGCCACCCCAGTCCTGACTGCTGCCGCCACAGCTTCTGTACTGCCGACAGACTGTACACCAATATAATTTCAGCCTGTTAATGTGTCCTCAACCTTGTTGCTAACCATCTGTGCTAATAGTTTTTGCTCTTTTTTTTTTGCATTAGGAAGTGCCATTTCATATTTCACTTTTCTTGTAAAATTAAAGTGTTAAAAAAAAAAAAGAACAGATAGGTGTTTGGGCTCTAATACCCAAGAATATTCCTTTACGTATCTTTCTTTGCAAGCTGTCATTTTTCATTGTCAGCATTCAGGTCTATTTTTATAATGCAACAAAGGTGAAAAATAGAAATGCACAAAAGAAAGAGTAAGGAATAAAAATCAAGCAAAACTCCACCTCTGCTAAGATTATCCTGCCTCTTTCATCTAAAGCCCTTAAATAGTTCTTTCTTTTCTTCGCTTCAAACTTGTTTTCCTAAATATATAGTAATACCCAGTTCTGTACTGGAAAACTATTACTGCCCTATTTTTTAATCAAGCTAGGGCAGGACTAAACCAAAACTGATAAGGTCTGTTCCTTTTGCTAGCTTATCACTAAAAGAGATAATAAGAATGCAGACAAGTATGTAGACTATCCATCAACAGAATAAACTGGGAGGACAAACCAACAGTTGCACAGATGAGCAGTTATGAGCACCACGGAGACACATTTTCCTTCTTCCACTCATCCCTGGGATACCCTATAGAGTTCCTTAAATCATAGCTTCAGGTAGCTCTTTATATATAACCTTTTAAATAAACCTTTAATGTCAGGATAGTTTTACATTTACAGAAATATTGAAAATACACTATAGAGAATTTTTATATGCTCCAAATCCAGTTTCCCTTATTGTTAACGTTTTATATTACTGCGGTTCATTTGCCACAACCATTGAACCAATACTGATACATTATTATTTACTAAGCTCTATACTTTTTTCAGATTTCCTTAGTTTTCACCTAATGCCCTTTTTCTGTTCGAAGATCCCATCCCAGATACCACAGGACATTTAGTTATCATGACCCCTTAGGCAATTCTTTGCTGTGATAGTTTTCTCAAACTTTCCTTATTTTTAATAACCTTAAAAATACTGAGGACTACTGGTTTGATATTTTGTAGAACATCCCTCAGTTTGGATTGTTTGATATTATTCTCCTGGTGAGACTGAGGTTATGGGATTTGGGGAGGAAAACCAAAGAAGTGAAATGTCATTCTTATCACATCGTACCAAGGATACATGCTATCAACATGACATATCACTGTTGATGTTAACCTTTATTACCTGGCTAAGGGAGTGCTTAACAGGTTTCAACATGGTAAAGTTTCTCTTTTTCCCCATCTCCATACCTTACTATTTGGGAGAAAGTCATTACATGCAGCTCACGTGTAAGAGGCTAGGAGTTATGCTCTCTCTTCTTGAGGATGAATTATCTATAAAAATAATTTGGAATTCTTCTGTATGGGAGATCTGTCTTGTCTCTCTCAATTATTTAATCATTTATTCATATAATTATGCACTCATGGATATGCATTTTATACACTGGTATATACTGTAATACTACAGTATTTATTTGTTGATAAAATTTTCTCTTATACATTACTCAAAATGAGCCATTGGGAGCTCTTTCAGCTGGTCTTTTTGTTCCTCTGATAGGTCTTCATTCTTTTGTTTTTTTTTGGACTCTTCCTTACTTTCTGGCAAATTAGATCCTTCAGGGTCATCCTGTGTATTTCTTGCTCCATGCCTGGAATCAGCCATTTCTCCAAAGAGCCCTGGGTCTGTTTATTAGAGGATGATATTAGAATCTTTTAACATTTTACATGGAACAGATATTGATTGGATGTTGCAGAGTGAAAAGGAATCTAGGATTGATTTTTGTTAAAGAATACAATTTGCTAAAAAACATGTCCCTTGACAGGCGGTCTGTTTGACAACTATCATGGAATACTTTAACATTGTTGTACCCTCCCAAATGAAAACATATGTAAGAGGAAGAATTTAGGACATGAGAGAGAGGAAAATAAAACTACCAAGTCTTTGAGAAAAGAAGCCATGTCTCATTGTTTCCATCTCTCCAGCACCTCACAATATGCCTTGAATTAATAAGTTCTTGATAAATATTTGCTGTTTGATCTAGGATGACCACGAATCTAAATTTTGGTTTGATGCATATGGAAAAGAAGCAAATATAAATGTCAAAGAGTTATAAATTCTATCTTAAGTTTCCATGAGCCCATACCTTATTATAGTTTTCAGTATGTAGTCTGTATGCTGTAAAGATCAAGTTTGATTCATGTCAGATTAAAAGTTTCTATTCATAAGTCACATTAAAAGTCATATTCCAGGGGCCGGCCCCGTGGCCGAGTGGTTGAGTTCGCCCGCGTAGCTGCGCCGGCCCAGGGTTTCATTGGTTTGGATCCTGGGCGCGGACATGGCACCGCTCATCAGGCCACTTTGAGGCGGTGTCCCACATGCCACAACTGGAAGGACCCACAACTAAAAATACACAACTATGTATCGGAGGGACTTTGGGAGAAAAAGGAAAAATAAAATCTTAAAAAGAAAAAGTCATATTACATTGATTATTTCTGAAATGTGAGAATAGATTTGGTTGGAGAGTACCATCATACTTATATTTCTTTTCTCCTATTTCTTTAAAATCCCACAATGTCTGCAACCTCCTACACTTACAACTTTGCCACACTTAAGTGATCCTTTACATTTTTTTCAAACAAAGTTTACTCTCTTCTGCATGTAAAAAGCATTGGAATAACATACAAGGGCTGTGAAGATGTTTCTAAGCATGACATCAATCTTTGAGCTTCTGCAGACCACTTAGTGGATACTTACTATGCAAAAGGATTGCCAATTTTAGATACGTTAAAATGTTTATCACAATTAAAATATAAAGTATAATAAAACATAAAATTATCTCATAACTGCAAGAAGGATGATGCTGTTTACATCTGACTCAAGGATAAATAGGTTCTAATGGATTTTGTTTCTTGGTAAAATTAAATCTAAACTTTCAATTATATCTATTAACATTTGTGGCAAGCATCCAGAGGCTCTGTGAGGTAGTTTTGAATACTGAGATATTTCTCACTGTATCCAACTTCCCGTGTTTCATCAGATATTAAGTCAACATATTATGCTCCAAGCTGAAAGGTTAAATGATTCAACTCACTCAACTATTAGGAAGTCAAGGGTAAATGGCTTTCTAATTTACTCTTTGGAGATATTTCACCCTGAAATGATTTCTTCGTGATCTAATGCGGCAAATGGAGGTGATGTTTAAGAATGCCAAGTGATATCCCATCAATATATTTCTCTGGCAACTAGGAGATAAAAAAAAATCATCAGGTGTTGGAAAAAGTCGATCTATAAGTGATCAGGTCTTTTGCATGATTTTCTTTTGGACATGTTAAGGGATCCTATTATCTTCATCTCAGAAAAGTCATTTTCCTAGCATTAAGTAATTGGCTTTGGCTATGCTAGATATTGAGTGTATCACTGAGATATGCTGCTTGAAGAAGTCACCTAAAGTCACAGACATGGCAGTATTGGTCTTCGGAAGAAATGTTTGTTGCCTCCCCCTCATTTCAAAAGTACCTTTCCTTTCAACAGCCAGTATACTATAGAAGAGAAAAATAGAGTTTTACATTTGCTGTGCATGTCTTTACTCAGTATGCTCAGTGTCCATAATCTTATATTTCCAATCTCATTACTTCTTTTAATGTTGAATCTTGGTCAGGATTAATTAGATTGACTGACCAACTGGTCTCAGGCCTAAAGTTTAAGTACTGGCATTAAGGTGAACCTCTGGCACTTGCTCATTAACACCCTTCCCTGAGGCACAGTAACTGGTGCTTATTCAAGTCTAATCTCAGTAGAACATTGTCTGAGACTACAATGTTTTTCAAAAGAATAATAAGCAGTAACTAAAGAAATATCTCTTCTCGACTAGCACAAATATTCAGTGAACAAAATGTTCTCTGTGTACATACATACCATACATATCCTAACACTTGATTATACTATACACATCTGAGTTTTCATGTGACTGTAGAGAAAAATATCAGCCAAAATACGCATACGATAATTTCTCTTCCACATTGTCTACCATTCATATTATGTGACATTTTATAAAGTCATTTGATAAAGTAATTTTGCCAATAACTTGTTCAACTTTCTTTCCAAGAAACATATTAGTTCTTAACTTTGCAACTGGCTTTATAAATGCCTCAGCAATTGTATGATTTGCCCCTTTTTGAAAATGCCATGAAATTTGAATGTGTCATGCAGCTATTTGACAAGTTTCCATATTAGACAATGCACTGGGAATTAGGGACATATGAGTAGCAGTTGTGCTATAAAATAGAATTTAGATTATTCATCAAAATTTAATTTAAATTTTCTGTGAGGAAATTAATAAGTATTAATAAACAATTAATATGTACACACTATAGGAGAGAGGTATTATAGGGTAACTGTTACATACACGGGTTTTGGAATCAACTTATAATGGTTATAATTTTAGCTTTGTGTGGACTTTTGGCAAGTTATTCGACTTTATTAATCCTCAGTTGCTCTATTTGATCAAATGGGGTTAATGTTGGTACCTGTCTCACAGGGTTATTGCAATAATTACATGAAATAGCATATATATATATAAAACATATATAATATGTACATTATACATTTTACATGTGTAAAATGCTCTTAACATTGTCCCATATTTGCCATTCAATAATAGGTGGCTACCTTTGGGAACTGGAAAAGAAATATTTAGAAAAAGACACACAGAGTTTTGTACAAGGATAGAAGCACTGTTTGCAATCTGTAAATATTGGATATAAGGTAAATGCCCTTGAATAAGTAATTGGTTAAAAAATTATGGCCCAAAGAATAGAATATTATACACTTCTTAAAACAACACTGCTGACTTACATGTCTTGACGTAGAAAGCATACAAGATATAGTAAAAAGTCAAAATAAATTTAAAATACTCTATGCATGGTATGATCCCATTAAAAAAAATCTATTAGCTATATATATGCACAGAAAATAACTTAAAACCAATACACCAAAATACTAACATCGTTCTTCTTATTTTTTGGTATTAACTGCATTTTTTTAATTCATTAATTTTTTAAATTTAACTGCATTTTTTAATGAGCATATGTTAATTTTACAATCAGAAAAATATTTTATTTTAAAAATACATTTTTCTTTCTGTCTGGTCATATGTCTTCTATTTATTTTTTCTCTTTCAACTCACTCCAAAACTCAAATGTCTGATAAATTTTTTATATTTTGTGGGCCTCTCTACCCAGAAGTCAGAATTTGAAAAAGTACTTAAACATATAGGTCTGAAATAATTTTTAAAATCACTCCTATTTAGTTCAACTATTAAGACGCTACAATAAAAAAATTAAGCAAAGCAAACTATCGGACATAGGACCATAGGAACATACAAATAAATAGTATCTCTTCAAAGATCAAAAAGCAGAATTTATTTTTTTCTTGAGAGACTCCTGATTTTGCAAATAATTTTAAAAGAGTATAAAATATAAAAGCTTACAAAATCAGAGAAAACAAAACAAAATTTTAGGTCAGTATGTAAATTACCACTTTGTAATCCCTTCTGCAGAACTGTAGAACAAATATCACCAGTTGCTGAAAACTTATTACATATGAGGCACTAAGTCCACTGTATGAATTACACAACTGAATCCTAGTAACTACCTGAGGGACTGAGGGTAAGTTTAGTCTCATTGCATAGATGAGGATGTACAGTCCAGCATGGTTAAATAACTTTGTCCAGGGTTCCTCAACTAGCACGTTGTAGAGCTGAGATCTGAACCCTACTAGTCTGCTTTCACCATTTATTAACTGAATTTTAAGATGCATTTGTATTATTAAAAAAAGATAACCAACTCAAGTTTTTGCAATTATTTCATTAGTTTTCCTTTTCTGAGTTTTGATTCATCCTTGTCCTTTTATTCTAGCTGCTTTCACAGTTATTGGTGTAAAGCACCACAGAAGTCAAGATGGTATTTAAAGCAAAAGACTGTCTTCTAGACATGGGAAAAGTTTCGTTAGAATTCTACCTCTTTAGAATTATTTTGGGGGGCAATGGCATTTAAAGCTTTTGATTATGACCCACAGTAAGAAATACATTTTATATCATTATGCAGCATACACACACACACACAAATGGTCCATATTATCCATAAATATGCAAGAATCTAAATAAAAAGAAAAATGCTCTGAACCAAACAGAATAATATGATTTTTGCATATTTGCCTTGCATTTTTAGAATAAGAGTCTGCTGCAAGAAGCAGCAGAATGAGAAGAAAGCTGTCTTGGTGGAACCTACTCCTCAGCGATGGGAATTTGGGGCAAATATCTGATTCCTCCTTTTGGTTAAAAAATTATGATTAAACTCAACGATCTGAAACAAAGGGGTGTGTGTGTGCGTGTGTTTGGGAGAGTGTGACATTACTACACATGGAGTCTGCATAACTTCACTGGTTTGTGCTAGCAGCCACTTATAGATATGGAAGAAGAAGGAAAGAAAAAAAGGAGTTGAAAATGAGGGAAATCAAACCACCCTTCCAAGTGGTATTTGTACAATACCCGACAGCTGAATTTTTGGAAACAGTTGCTCATGATATGTTCTATTCATTTTTTTTTTTCACTTTTCTTCATACAGGTGGTTGGTATGCAATTAAAGCAACACAAAAAAATGGAAAAGGAGCAAAGTTTAGCAGTTTGTAGTGATATTTTAGAATAAAAGGGAAGTAGGAACTCATGGGAGAAAAAAATAACACTAGCAGCTCATTTTTATTAAGGGCTACATATAGTCTGGATACTGGGCCTTCCACTAACGTACATCATGTTTTGCCATTCTCAAATCAACACAATGAGGCTGGTACTATTACTGATTCAGTTTTGCAAGCAGGGATAACCACTATACTATGTTGATTCCCTGAAAAGAGGTAGGGGAAAAAAGTTTAAATTTTGAAGAACTTCTAAAATAGTGAGTCTGGAAATGGCTGTAGAGTAGCAGGCAACAAGGTTGCATTGTCAGAGGGAGAAGAAAGACAAAGTTTCAAGGGCTCCCTTTGACACTAATAAGGGCATTTTTTGAATGAGACAGAAGGATAATGAACCCTCACAGAACATGTATATGTAGTTCAATTAAAATTGTGTAGAAAAAAATATTTTAGTGCATTACCCCCAGGAAAACAAAAAGAATTACTTTTGTATCCTTTAAGAAGGAATATGTAAAGGCAGGTTGGATATTAATAATTGTAGCAGCAATAGACATGTCTGAAAGTTTCACGCAGCTCATTAGTTGCAGTGAATCTACGGCATTTATTGAATGTCCAAGAACCAGGAAACCTCCATTTCTGCCTTTGTGAGAGATATTTTCACAGAAGAATAGAGGTTTATTATGTTTTTCAATGGAGACTCAGAAATTGTGTTACCGAGACATTCAAGATGGATGGTGGGGAGGAAATACAATTAATGGTGTACGCTGCACAGCTCTAACGAGACGTTTGCATTCACACCGGGTTTCATTTTTCTTCCATCTTATTTAATACCAGGGCTGTAACCACATGCGGGAACAGGTTAAGCCTCTTATAATATTTTATAAAACTACACAACAAGAATTTTTCTCATGGTAGAGAAAATCACATTTTAATTTTTTTCGCTTTTTTTGTCAAACAAAAAATTATTTTGCAAATGCAAAAGATCAGAAATTGGCCTTCCAACAAACATGCTGATTGAGATTCTCACTACCTCTCCCATCCCCAGTGTAGTGTTTTTGAAGTGGTCCTGATTTTTTCCCCATTGATGTCTTATTTACTCAAAATACTTGATTCCAGCCAAAGCTAAGGGCTACCAGTATGATAAAAAAAAAAAAAAAAAATACGTGATAAGAAAGGTTTCATTATTTTAAAAACGGGACATGTTCAAAAATACCAACCAATCATTAATTAACTGATAGCTCACCAATAAATTTTCTCTGAAAATATTTTACTATTAGAATCTATATTTGTCTGATTTATAAAAGATATACAAGTAATATAATATTTTATCATTAAAAGTGAAACAATTCAAGAATATATGGAGCAAACGGTTAATACCCCATTTAATTTTTCCATTCTTTCAACCCACTCTCCTCCCGAAGAGATTACCACCTTTGTCTCAGTTTGACATATCTCCTTCTAGAATTCTTTCATTAACTTTGTATGTATTTGTATGTTTTCAGGTATATACATATATACAGAAGCTTTTTCTATTTAGATAATTGAGGCCATTATTCTGAGACATTTTTCATACTGAATAGTTTGACTTTGATACTATATGCTATCTTTATATATTCATCGAATTGTTTTCAATGATTGCTTAGTAATGATTGGTAAGAGTATACCACTATTGATTGACATTTTGATCATTTTTCATAAATTTGTCATTCTAAATTTGCACTAAATATTTTCCTGCTGGCTTCTTGATGTGCAAAAGTGTTTTTGACGAATAACCTACTAGAAGCAGAATTACTAGGTCGAGTGATAAATGTTCTCGAAATTCTATCGGAACCACCACGATGGCGTCCAAAAGGCTCAGTCCATTTCCACCCAGAATCAAACCCCCACCAGCTCTTGATAAAAATGGATGCCATGAACCATTTAAAATTACACTAACGAAAAAATATCCCATGAAACCACAAAAATTGCATTTGCCTGTTTATTATTCAGTAAGGTTGGTAATAATTTCCTTTATTTGTGGTTCATTTTTATTTTCCTTTTTATGAAATAACTACTCATTCTTTATGTTCCTCTTTCATTGGGTTGTCTCATTGTAGTTTTTTTAGACACTCTTTACGTTTTACAAAATTAGACCTTTGTCTAATATATTTTTAAAGTGTCATCTCTCAAGTTTTTAAATTAAAAAAACATTTAATTTGTAGTATCTGTTGCTGTTGTCCTGAAATTTTGGTGATCTTGTAGTTGACTCCATTATGTTTTGAATTTATTGATTTTAATTTTTCTTAGGGAATATTTTACAATTATTTAAAGAAAAAGTAGTTCTGGAAAGAGAAATTATTAGCCCTCAGGCTAAATAATAATCTGAAGCTGTTCATAAAAAGGTTTTCATGAATTATTATTTAGGTTAATAAGCCTTGACCCTGAGATCTAAATTCTCTACTCAATTATTTAATATTATTACAGATGGTTGTTCATTTCTGTTTTAATCATCAATTTAAATTTCTCATTCGCTGTCGAGTCATGCTGTAAGCCCGACAAGAAAGTTAAAGAATACTGAGATGGCATTACCTCTGCCTCCATGAAATTTATCTAGACCCAATAAATATGTTTTATAACAGTAAATGGTGTGAATTCAAGTGCAGATTGAAATTATGAGCTTGTATATACAGACCACACTCAGCCTCCTCGTTGAAAACAGAGGCAGAGAACCCTTTGCTTGGAAATGCACTGAAGCTTAACTCATTGCATGTAATTGATAATTTTCAATAAGTCTTGGATCTGCAGAATAGCATAAGGGTGGTATAAATATGTTTCTGCTTGACTGAAGAGTGCTTTTATCACCTCATAACTTCAGAGAAGCAGAGCATAATGTCCAAAGTCTGTGGAATGGTTTTAACCTGCACCTGGGAGAGAGCCACAAGAGAGGCTCAAGCACTAGAGGGGAAGAAGGGTAGAGCCATGTCTACTCTGACAGCAGCGTGGAGTGGAGGGAAGCAGGAGCTGAGGCCAACCTTCACTCTGAAAAGCTCAAATACATTCCTGGAAGGTAGCACATCTCTGTATATTTTTTCTTGTCTTTTTAATTGCCTATAGCACTTAGTAGAGAACTCAACAGTGAGATTACAAAAGAGAAGTATAAATTAATGCTATAGGAAACAAAGCAGCTGAAACTTCAAGTAAATGAAAGCAGAATCTAGCTCTAAAATGCCTTTATGAGAGTTAACAGGAGGCTTTAAAAGGGACTGGATAGTGATGGAATACAGTTCAAGTAATGGGCCAGGATCATATTTAGTGAAAGGAAACCCGTTGAATGCAGCAGTGACCGTTAGCGCTTGCAGAGGGCTCTGAGGATAGGAGTGCAGGTTCAGAGGACCTCGATTCCAGCTCTGCCCACTCCTAGTTATATACCTTGGCCCAACTACTTCGTCTTTCTGAGCTGAAGTTCCCTCACATAAACGTTGGAAATAGTATTAACTCTCCGGTAGGTAATTGTAAAGGTTGATCCCACATATATTAACTGGCAGCACAGTACCTTGCATATAAATGCCAAAATAAAAAATGCTAACAGTTATTGTTATTATTTGTCATCCTCACAATGAGATTAAGGTAGTGAGGGAATTATTATTATTTCCAAATGACTTATACTAGATAAACTGTCTTACCTAAGATCCTGACTGACAAAGACAGTGGGCTTTTGACATTAGGTCTCATGGGTCTTTTGGTTATGCAATTCTGAGAAAAAGTAATGTGGTAAGTGATAATAAGAAATAAACACAAGTAAGAAGATAAATCGTTTATGTAGTTCCCCCTGGGTAGAGACAGTGTGCTATGTGTTTCCTAAACATAATTTCATTATATCACCATAATCATTCTGTGTAGTAGAATTCACATTTTACACATAAAGAAAATGAGACACATAGAGCTTAAATTACTCACATAAGACCTTGGCAGCCAGTAAGTGGAAGAAATCAGAATTTCTTGCTATTCTGTCTGACTCTAAACTAAAAGATCTTTTCACGAGGTCAGGCTGGAATGAGTCATCTATTGATGGTGCAAGAATGAGCTGTAGAAGAGGGAAGAATGGAAGATACAGGCGACATCTGCAGTGAGTTAACCTGGACTTATCTTACTAACATATTTTTCAAGAGAAAAGGATAGGCATTTTTGGAAGGTTTACCCAAAGGAAGAGAGGGGAGAGAGTTTTGCATGATAGAAGAACAGAAGGGGTAGAAGTTGAAACAAGAGAAATCAATAATTCAGAAACCGTCATTTAAAAAAAAAAGAAAAAGAAGTGGGGGGCTGGCCGTGGCCAAGTGGTTAAGTTTGCACACTCTGCTTCAGTGGTCCAGGGTTCTCCGGTTCAGATCCTGGGTGTGAACCCAGCACTGCTTATCAAGCCATGCTGAGGTGGCGTCTCACAGCGGAGCTAGAAGGACCTATAACTAGAATATACAACTATGTACTGGGGGGCTTTTGGGAGCAAACAAAATAAAAGAGAGATTGGCAACAGATGTTAGCTCAGGGCCAATCTTCAAAAAGAAAAAAAATAAATAATGTTGACTATGGAGGAGAACAGAATTCAGGAGAATGAGAGCCAAATTGGAATTGGCAGGGACAACTTTCTGAAAGGAGACTGGAGGCCACTCTACAGTGAAATACAAGCAAGGAGAGGACAATGTATATTAAAGAGACGGAGAGAGAAATGATGCAAAAAACCAAAGATCAAATACTTCAGGTAAGTATAAATTTAGAGAAACGCAGCTCATGAACTAAAAAGTTGAATAAAAAGGTGACATTTATGATCTCACCAAAATGTAAAATTTTATGATTTTTTGATGATGAAATAGGAAGTAAGTTTTCTTTGACAACTTTATTGACTTATGTAAATTGTACTTACCTTTCTATCTGAGTTCCACACTGTTTTTCAATGGGCACTAATTTTCTGCATTTATTTTACTGTTTGATACTGATACAGTATTTGTGAATCAAAAGACTGCATTAAAAGCAAACTTCTAGATATTTCCTAGTCTTCCTTGCTGAGAACCAATCTTGGCCTCCTCCATCATTTTCCCCATGAAATTT
Source organism: Equus quagga (assembly GCF_021613505.1). NCBI lineage: Eukaryota > Metazoa > Chordata > Mammalia > Perissodactyla > Equidae > Equus > Equus quagga. The sequence continues at coordinate 36,037,907 of NC_060277.1, forward strand.
TTTTCTCATATGTTTGTTTTAAATATAACTTGAGAATAAAATATTCTTAACTGATTTTTCTGTAGCTGTGGTAGCAAGTGACTACCAGAACTGGTTTTAAATCTGCTTACTAATTAATGGCAGTTCTAAAAATCATCGGAACTAATTTTACACAATTTGGTCAATGAAACACAATGCACCTCTGTGAACATGCGTTTGCAAATCAATTAGTAAGAACTGGAGCTTCTGAAAGTCAGTTGGTCAGAAAAGAACTCACTCTGAACAACAGATTTATGAAAGCCAATTATCACCTGAGACACCTGAAAGACATTCTCACCCGAGAAACCAGGTTTCTACAAATGATACCAATACACTAATTCCTTCGAAAGTCTGCCACTCACTGAATTCCACTCTGTCCCCACACCCTGTATGATACCATCAATCTTCTCTGCTCTAAAAGCCTCTGTCTGACCAGCATAGTTCCCCCTTCTTTAAGTTACAATAAATTCAGCTTTGCAGTTTTTTGTTTAAGATATTGAGGACTGGTATTCATCGTTTTGACAGCTGAATACTCTAGAAGTTAACAATTTGTGCAACAGTTTTGGAAAGAATATATGTGATCATATCCTTTGCCTCAATAGTTTGATTTCTAGACATTTGCCCAAATAGATACTCTGCATAATCTTTGCTATGCATTTTGCGTTTAATCCTTTCAGCAGTTCTACAATATAAGTCCTATTTTTGTTTCTATTTTGCATTTGATGAAAACAAGGCCCAAAAGTCTAAAACCTTTGCCATAGCTGCATACCTACTACACTCTGAACATCTAGAGACTGACTCTTAAGTCAGATTTCTACTTCCTCTGCAAGAGAAAATGATCCAAAACAAGGACAAAAACATTTGCTAACATTTAAATTGAAGTGTTATTTACATATATGAAGAACCTCAAACACTCAAATATCCAAGATAAGAGTTAAGTAAATAGTCACTATAAGTGATGAGGAGTTTAGGCTGGTTATTTTTAAAACTACAGATGAGAAGCAGGCTCCGTGGACTGGAATTTTGCTTGCCCTTTTGAGAGACATTAGCATTTGTGAAGGAAGGGGGGAATGACCTTGTAGGGACCTGAAATGGGCCACCCCAAGATATGACTCTTTGGCATCGGGATTGTTTTGGGCTGATTGCTTTTGATAAACTGGGACAGGGAGGGAAGCTCTGGGGAATGGAACTTGCTCTTGTTGGGACACATTTACATTTGTAAGGTAAATCTCTATCTGTAAAAGGCGTCTCCCTCTCTGTACCAGGAAGAAGAAGAGAGATGACCTTATCCCTAGAAACTCTTAATGGGGAAGGCAAGAACTTAAGTTGGTTGCTGTCTGGCAATCTCATGTAACTGATTTAGGGTGGTGGCTTCTGACCTTTACTTAATCCGATTTGATTCTTGTCTAAAAGTCATGGGATCACCCAACGACCAGACCCCACCTGCACTGATACCATTTTAACTTTTTTTCATGTTCTTTCCTTTGTCTTAGTAAAGAGATGACTCACATACCTATGCCTTAAATTTAGCCCTAACCCTCAACTCGGGGCAGCAGCAGGAGCTCTGACTGCCCGTGGGTCTTGTCCCCACACACCAGCCCTGCCTGCCCATGGGTCCTGTCCCCATGCCAGCGGGGGCAGCAGAGGCAGCAGCAGCAGGAGCTGTGACTGCCCGTGGGTCTTATCCCCACACACCAGCTCTGCCTGCCCATGGGTCCTGTCCCCATGCCAGCGGGGCAGCAGAAGCAGCAGCAGAAGCTCTGACTGCCCATGGGTCCTGTCCCCATGCTATTCTATACTATTCTCTAAATAAAAGAGCACTACTGGCAGATCTTAAGAGTCTAAGAAATCTTTCTTTTGACTCCTTGGCTCACCGACCCCGCATCATAAGGACACCTATAAAAAAATGAATCTGTCAAAGTATTTATGATTTGGGATTGAGTACAAAATCAAAACACAAAATTACAAAGATGTGATGTAAAATTACGTATGTATATGGATTGAGAATAAAAGGAAATAGACAAACAACTATGTGAACTTCTGGGGTGATTGGATTCTAGGTGAAATACATTTTTATTGAGTTTTTAAAATATTGCTTTAATGTTCGTGTAATAGCAAAAGTAACCTAGATACAAATTATGGTCTCTGTATTTGAGGTTCCTAGACAATCATCTCATATTCTATGGAAATTCCAGTATTCCAAAGGCTTTCTGAGAATTCCAAGCATCTTATGAATTCCTGATTATTTAGTGCTTTGAATTCCTATCCTGGAGATTTCCAGATTCTATCCGTGTCTCATTTACCGTAAATGTTTTCTTCCCTCTGATTGCTTTGACCTGGATGTGGAACTCGATTACTTAACCCTGAAACTTTCACACAAGGCATAGGTAGCACGTATTTCTGAAGTTTTAGATGGAGAGGTATTATATTACAGTGGCATGCGCAAGTTAATGTAGAACACAGACCACCACCGTCCTGAAACTCTTTTGGCTATCCTGCACATTGCTAATCTTCTCCTCCCTGAAGATTTACTGATGAGTTCTCCCCACTTTGTCATGTAAGGCAGCTCGCCGTCTTCCGCCTCTGCTCTGAGTATAAGGAAGATTTGATATTGTGTGCCCATAAAACCAACGGGGCATATGTCAGATTTCACCTTTTAGCAACATAGAGCTTTATTTTGAGATAGATTCTGATATTCCAAACATAAGAATGGAGAAATTTCTACACTCATTTTTTTGGGTTTAAATGACATTAATTTAAAGTCACAAATTTTAAATTAACATCCTACTCTGTTTTGAGTACAAAAGTAATGTAAATTTAATAGGAGTAGTGGGACATAAAAAGTGAAAGGGAAGATTAATCTTTTATTAGGAAGATAAATCGAAAAGAAAGAAAACCAAAAATAGAGATTGTTGAAGATAATTAAAATTAACCTTCAAAAATCTATGGAAGAATCATGTATTTTATAAGGACAGCTAGAAATACCACAGGGCTGATATGCGTGATTTTAAAGAAAAGTTTAGGCTGTGTTTATCTGCTTTACTTATTCTAAGTACTTCTAACATAAATATTCACACCACAGTGTTTTTCCTGGAGAAGCTCCTTCACTGTGAAGTGTTTTCTCTTTATAGCATGGCTACAGGGAAATCATAGCCTCTAAAAATAAAAAGTTAAGACCAATTTGAATGTAATAAATTCAGATTTTCCAGACATTTTTGTCTAGTAATTCTTTCCCCAGAGCATAAAATTTGAAGTATAGACTTAAAGCTGCTTATATCTGCATTTTCGAAATAAAGATGTATCATTAAAGGGATAAGAAGAGAAAAGACTATAAAGTAGTCAATATTACAGGAACAGTCTTCCATTGGCTTTGATGTGGACCCTACTAACAAGGCAAAAGTAAACTGACGTTTTGCAGGTAACCAAAATAAAGCAATAAGTTCTCCTGGGCACAGAGGGTAAAAGTGTTGTATCCTCCATTTTCTCCCAAATTATCCAAATTCCATAGAATTCTCTATCATCAACTATGTTTCTCAATTCCTTTAAAAAAGTTTTCCAGGGCAGGTCCCATGGCCTAGTAGTTAAGTTCAACACACTCTGCTCTGGCAGCCCAGGTTCAGTTCCCAGGTATGGACCTACACCACTCGTCAGTGCCCATGCCGTGGCAGCGACCCACATACAAAATAGAGGAAGACTGGCACAGATGTTAGCTCAGGGTGAATCTTCCTCAGCAAAAAAAAATTAAAAAGTTTTCCATCTTTGGATACAATATTATCGATGGTATGGAACACATGCGTCAGGAAGCTATAACAGAAGAATAGGTTATCTATCTTTCCATCGATCCATCTTCCTCCATCTGCCCATGCGTGCATCTATCCATCTATACTCCACCTACATCTCCTTGGGGAGGCAGTAGGGTTTGAAACACCTAGAATCATTTTATATTGCATATAGAATGGTCAACATAAACACCAGGACTCTGAAGACTCTCACACTTACGGTCCCACCCAGGAAACCCCAATTGCTCCTGAAATTAACTCACACCTCAAGCCTAGTTTCCTTAACTGAAAAATATGCCCATTGGTATTTTATTTAGAAATTTAATACTTATTATGCACCAGTCAGTACAGTAAGAAAGCTTAGTACAAAATAGGTTTATTAAAAGGGACTCTTCAGAGGACCTCTTGAACAACAACAAGAACCATAATGAAAAATAAAATAGGCTATTACTATGGTAGAAGGAATCCAGACTGGAAAAAAGACAATCATGACAGCTCTAAACATTCAAGTATGGTAGAGGTAGATTTGGGGATCTTTTCAGTGCATACTTCTGCATTGTAACCAATACCAAATGAAATTTAAGCATAGAATGGACCACATTGATTTTGCATTTGTCTTCTGTACCTACTATTCTATTATTTGAAGGTATAGCACATGTTTTTCTATTGGCGTATCTTCTTTTATTGTTTATCATCCTCTCATATTCAAGAAGTTTTTCAAATAGCCTAATAAAGTATTTTCAAATTAGCTAATAAAATAAGCTCCCCTAGAAGTTGGCATTGTGATTGGAAAGCAAGAGGGAGGAAGCTTGATTTATTGATAAGTGACAGTATGCTATAAATTTTTTCCGTATTAAACCTGCCTATGGATGATGAGATCCCTCTTAGAGAAACTGCAGCAGACAGGCACAGTGATGCCAGTATTGAAGGAAAGGATCACAGCGCTCAAGGGTAGGCATGCTTTGCTTTATAAAATGAATCTATTTCTTCTGAAATACTATGTATAAATCTAATGAAATTGCACCAGGGAAGATAGTTAAGAAAAGACATGATAAATGCTTTTGTGAGACAAATATCATTTTATAATAAAATAAAACTTCTCAGTTATGTATTTTGTGATTTTTTTTTGGTTCTCATACATTAGATTTCCTCAAAGTGAAAGTATACTTGTGTCTAATATAACATAAATAAACTAGCAATGGTGATTTCCAGTCTAACAGCCTTGGTTGGATTTTGAAGTTCAACAGAAAACAGATACTTCAGGTGAGATTTTTTTGGCTTTAAATCTGAATAATATTTTTTTAATGATATAAAATTTGTTAGAATTTCATTTAAATTAAGGAAAAGAACTTGGTCATCTCTGGAAGTTAAGAAAAACAAGAAAATACTGTAACAAATAAGGCTATTTCCATATAATATGGACTTCATGATGCGGTACCAAAGTCACAGGATTAAGTTAAGCGAGGTGTGTCCTGTGTGGATGTTCGACCCTTTATAAGCAAGCCACTCAACCTCTCAGAGACTTCTTTTCTTGTTCATAAATAAGGATTGTTATCTGAATTTCCTACTTTACATGTTCACTATAAGTTTGAAATGTCACGATGTGGATAAAGAATCCTTTAAACCTAAAAAAGTGTAAGAGAACTTTGGCCCCTTGATGTAATATGATCATGGTAGATAAGGTACACAAGTCCTTAACTGTCCCAATTCTAAAAAAGCATTACAGTTATTTTGGCCATTTATTGATTTATTTTGTATCTTAACATATAACCGTTTGTGTAATAAAAATGGTAGCCAATCATGACTGTCAAGTTGCTACGCCTATATGACCAGCAAGACAGTAGTGCCTGGGGGCTGGCCTTGTGACCAAGTGGTTAAGTTCGTGCACTCCACTTTGGTGGCCCAGGGTTTGCTGGTTTGGTTCCTGGGGGTGGACCCACACACTGCTCATCAAGCCACATAGAAGAACTAGAATGACTTGCAACTAGGATATACAACTATGCACTGGGGCTTTGGGGAGAAAAAAAGAAGACAGTGGTGCCAAAGAATATGGAACCAAATGGCCGTAAAAAGAATAAAATTAAACTATAATTTTGGATGATTTGAATAGTATTAATTGGTAAAAGTACAGATATATGTGAAGACCTCTTATAATTCTCAAGTTTTAAGTCAATAAAGAACTTTCTTATGGCAAATAAAGAGCAGAGGTTCCTAATGACTTAGAATAAATAGAGAAAAATATCAAGATGTGCTTATGCTCGGGCAGAAAGAATTGGATTACATTACAAGAAGAATCGTTCTAAAAGTGGAAGTATCACTGACCAAGTTTTCAAAGCTTGAATTCATTTTTAAAGATTTCTTTATTTTACAATAATTTGTGATTTACAGAAAAGTTGCACGAATGTACAGAGTTCCCTTCACCCAGCTTGCCCTACTGTTAACATAACCATGGTACATTTGTCAAAATTAGGAATATAATATTAACTAAACCACGGTTTAATTCAGATTTCACTAGTTTTCCCACTGTTGCCCTTTTTCTGTTTCAATATCAAATCCAGGATACCATATTGCATTAATTTGTAATCTCTCTTTCATCTCCCCTGCTATGTTTCTCAGTCTTTCCTTTCATGATCTTGAAAGTTTTGAAGAGTACTGGTGAGGCATTTTGTAGTATGACCCTCAATTTCTCTTTGTCTTGTGTTCTTCTCAAGATTAGAGTGGAGCTATGGGTTTTGGGGAAGAATATCACAGAAGTGAGGTGTCCTCATCACATACTGGGGCACATGGTGTCAACATGACTTGGAGATGTTAACCTTGACCTCTCGATAAAGGTGGTGTCTACCATGTTTCTCCATGGAAAAGTTACCTTTCCCCCATTTCCATGCTCTCTGAGTCACAATGTCAGGCCACACTCAAGGGGAGAGGAATTACGCTTCACCTCCTGGGAGGTGGGTAAGATATCTACATATATTATTTGAAATTTTTCTGAAGGAAGATTTCTCCCTTCCCTGTCATTTATCCATCTATTCAATCATCTGTTTATATCAGTGTGGATTCATTGATATTTATTTTATTCATTAGATTATGATCTAATACAATCATTATTTTGTTGCTCAAAGTGTTTCAGCTTTGGTTACTGGGAACTCTTTCTGACTGGCTCCTGTGTCCTTTTCACATGCCCCAATAACTTTTTTTCCACTTTTTCACTTTCTGGCACTACAAGAGACTTCAGGTTCAGTTTGTATTTTTACTGCCCTACCTCTAGAATCAACCATTTTTCCTGAGGGCCCTGGTTCCTTTTTTTTGGAGAATGGTTATTTAGAAACTAAAATCTGGACATGAGGTATGCTCATTGCTACTGTGTATAACTACTTCTAGGACCTTTCAGTAGGTAGAGCTAATAAATGTTATGTACGCATGCACACATATCTATATTTATTTTTGTATCTATCTGTATGTATATTAAGAGAAAAAATGAGTTCATATTGATATCTCTGTCTCTAATCTAGCACTACACGGTTAATTTTAGCTATCGCTTTCACTTATTTGTAACTTCTTTCTCTGACAATGAGAAACCTAGCTTCTGTTATCAACAATTTTATTAGCTTATGTGTATACACTCAAAGTAGTCACATAATTACTAACCTATACATCTGTGATTTAAAAAAATGTATCAAATAGAGTACAATATCTTCGTACAGATATTTTTCTCTTTGGCATTATTCTTTTTAGTCTTTGTCCTGTTAAGACAGTGTTTCTCAAAGGTACTTAGGCTAGATCCTTTTCCTCCATGGCCTTCAAGGAGGTTATGCCTTACAATTGTAATTTGGTTAGATCATTTGTCAGAGTCTCTACTCCATCTTGGGAAATTCCAATGTTCTATTTGTTTTCTTATTTTTATTTTGCAGACTACATAGCTCACTCTTTGTGTTTTATAGCTCTATGGGTTTTGATGGGTCTATGGGCACAGTTATTTATCTAATAATGCAGTACCATACAGAACAGTTCCATCACCCCCAAAATTTCCTCACATTATCACTTTGTTCTCAGCCCTCCTGTATGTCTAAACTGTGACAACTACTGATCTCTTTCCTATCTCTATGTTGTGCTTCATCTAGAATTTCATACATGTGGATTCATATAATGTTCAGTCATTTGGGTCTGCCTTCTTTCACTTAGCAAAATGCATTTAAGATTCATTCATACTATTGCATGAATCAGTAATTCTTTCTTTTTTATACTTGAGTAGTATTCCATTGCATAGATATACTATAGTTTACTCATCTATTCACCAATTGAATAACATTTTGGTTATTTTGACATTTTAGCAGTTGTAGATAAAATTGCTATAAATATTCACATATATGTTTTTGTGTAAAAATAAGTTTTAAATTCACCTGGGTAAATACCCAGAAGTGGGATTGCTGGGCTGTAAGGTAAGCACGTTTAACTCTGTAGGAAACCAACGCAAAGTTTCCCCAAGTGGCAGTGCCATTTTGAATTCCCATCAGCAATGAATGAGAATCCGTTTGGTTCTACATGCTCACCAGCATTTGATATTGTTAGATTTTAAAGATTTTTATCCATTTTAATAGATTCTGGTGTTGTCTCATTGTGGCTTTAGTTAGCATCTCCCTAATGACTAACAATGTTGAGCATCTTCCCATATACTTACTGGCCGTCTATGCATCTTCTTTGATGAAGTTCAGATCTTTTATCCATTTTTAACCTGGTTATCCGTTTTCTCTTTGGTAAGTTTTAAGAATTCTTGATATATTCTGGATGTTAATCCTTTATCAGACATTTGATTTACAAGTCTGAAGCTTATATTTTCATTCTTTTAACAGTGTCTTTCACAAAGCCATTTTAAAAATTTTTATTTTATTTTTCGCTTTTGATACACTCAGTGTAATGCGAAGGGCTGTGATCACCTAATTCTTTCAGTTACAACAGAGCAAGTACACTGAAGCAAGTAAAAAATTTCCAAATTCCAATGTGCAGCACAGCTTAGAGGTTTAGACCTTGTATATTTTCTTATCCATAAATTCTCATAAACAGGTAGTTCTAATAAAATTTCATTTTAAGTCAGAGGTGTAGGATTTGACTTTTTTTTCTCATTAAAATTTTAAACTTATGCTCCATTTATCATTTTAAGTCAGAGGTGTAGGATTTGACTTTTTTCTCATTAAAATTTTAAAGTTATGCTCCGAGATCAGCCTACAAAATTCATTAGGTAGCTGAATTATAGTGTTATATCAACAGTCCTCTGGAAAAGAGTTGTCAAATATGGCGGCTACGAGCCACATGGGACTGTCAAGTACTTGAAATGTGACTACTGTGACTAAGGAAATAACTTTCAATTTTAAATAAATTTAAAAACTGACACTTGATTTAGTTATAGGAAAACTTTTAAGTATGTGTGGGACAACTTGACTTTGTAAACCTACTTTTTCAACTTTAAATTTTATGAAATCTAAATGCAGATTAAGTATATCCAATAAAAAATTTAGCATCCGAATTGAGATGTGCTGTAAGAACACACTGGATTTCAGACTTAGTATGAAAACAAAGGATGTGAAATGTCTCATTAATATTTTTATATTGATCACATGTTAAAATGACCGTATTTTGAATATATAGGGCTAAATAAAACATACTACTGAAACCTATTTTACTGCTGCTTTTTTACTTTTTAAATGTGACCACAAGAAAAATTTAAATTACATGTTTGGCTCAGATTATATTTTAATTAGATAGCACTGCTTTAGAACCATGTACCATATTCTGTGTCAAAAGGCAATCAGTATAAATGACAAGCTAATAACCTATCCACTACCACCTCCAACCTCCACTGCATAATCAGGCACAGCTCAGTCTCCTGCCTTTGGGGAGATGGATCAAGTTTCACTAAGTTCCAAGTCACTTGTGATAGATTTCATATCCTCAGACAGGGACTCCAGCAGGGGAAGGGCTGGGAGAATGGAGAGTAAGGCTTGAGATGGGTATTATAGGTCTGGCACTACCTGATGCTGTTAAGGAACAGCATCTCCTGAGACCCTAAATATGCCATAAATTTTGTGAACACTTCTGATTACTGAAGGGCACCAGTTCATGGCTTACTTTCTTCTGAGGAAAAATGTTGGGCTGCGTCCTGTCCTCCCCACTGCTGAGAGTTAGCACTTACTGCTTGGTACTTCTTAACTCAAAAACAAAGCACAGTATCCCAGCCTTCCACTTCTCTCCTTACTTTTCAGCAATGTGAAATTAATATCCAGAGGTTCCCGTACTGAACAAAAGTGGTTCCCTGCTTTTCTTCCTCTTTTTATTTAGCTTATTAAAGAAATTGTGTGTACATAAATATATACACACATAGGTATATGTGTAAATACACACACACACATATGAATGATTTAGTGGTATACGTATTACCTTGCCAAAACTAAAACCAGTTTCTGAAAAGATAAGTAACATAGAAAGAAAATAACCTGGCCTTGAAATTATGTTACACATTCTATTCTTAAAAAAATTTCAGGAAATTCTAATACTTTAGCATAAAATTTTCCATGTCCAATCTTTATGAAATTGTTTTTCTAGAAAACTAAAGAATAGTGTAGAAATCTTACAGAAATATCTGTAGATATTTAACATTTATAAAAAATATAACTTAACATAGGCATATTATTCTACCATGATAAATAATTATATTAAGCTTTAACTTTGATGTAATGTTAAATCTAAATTTACAGAACATCTCTTCATATAAGATAACCTTCTTAAACTGTTCTATACTTTGGATGAGTATTAGCTTATAATTTTCCAAAACAATCCAAGTTAACTGTAAGTTGTAACTGAACACATTTCTCTCACAATCAAGCTAGTTTGGAAAAGTAAATATATAAAAAGTAAATATATACTTACAATATAGAGAACATATCATGGGAAGCACATAGACAGTTGTTAAGCTATTCCACTGTATTATAAAATTCTTGAATTATCACGTTCTAAACCTGTTGGGAAAGAGAGAGAGAAAAAAGTATGTTATTAAATGTACTGCTATATATGTAGCTAAATAACCAAAAAAAAAAAAAGCTAAAAGAAATCACACTTCTTACAAGCTTAGATCTTTCTGTATGTATTATTGTGTCATTTGCTTATATTAATTTATGATTTCTTTTAATTTTTAGGAAAATGTTATGGCATTACTTTTCATTTCAACATACAATAAGAGAAAATTATTAAAAAGAATGAATACTGTAATTGAAACTCTAAGGAAATGGGTATGATATCTTTTTAACTAAATATATTTCATGATCTCTATTTTTTATATTTTCCACTTACAGAATAAATTGTGTCCATAGCACAAAAAATACAAGAAAAAGTTACTACATCATCTAGATATAATTATCTGGATGCTTAATAAAATAAAGATCAAATAATTAGATCATTTGTCTAAACGTCCTTAATTTTCACGTTGATGTGTGCCAGCTGCTGTGATCTAAACATGTGTGCTCACCCTCCCCCACCCCAAAATTCTTAGGTTGAAATCCTAATGCTCAAGACATGGTATTGGGAGGTGGGGCCTTTGAGAGGTGATTAGGTCATGAGGGCGGAGCCCCCATAAATGGGATTAGTACCTTTATAAAGGAGGGCTCAGAGAGCTCCCTTGCCCTTCGAGGACACAGTGAAAAGATGGCTGTCTATGAACAGGGAAATCCTCACCAAAAACCCAGTCTGCTGGCATCACAATCCTGGACTTCCTGCCTCCAGAACTGTGAGAGATAAATTTCTGATGTTTATAAGCCACCCAGTCTGTGGTATTTTGTTACAGCAGCCCAAACGGACAACGACGACTGCCCACATACCTGACTGGGTATAAATGGAGGCAACAGCTTTCAAACCTTATTGAACTACTTATTCTACAAAGAATGAAGATTAGATTTAATACAAAGTGGGAAACTGACCTACTGACATTTATTACCCCAATCAAGAGCAAATAGCTTCAAACTATGGAATAAGGGTGGATTCAGTTTTCTCTTTAACATAGTGCCTCCCCAAAGTGCATTTTATGAATTTACTCCTTGTCAAAAATGTCTTTTTGCTGTAGAACACACCCATACTTAGATGTTACTAAAAGTGGTGTTTAAGTATCCTGTACTCAGTACACACACACACAAGCACCATGTCTCTTGTTCCCATTTTATGTCCCCCAAACACCTAACTTTTTTTTCTTCCTTCAATCCACAGATTTCAATGCAAATTCCATCTGATTTCTTTCTGGATTTACACATAGGCTTAGCTTATGCTTAATAGAAAAGAATTTATTTTTCCTCTAATTTAGTAATTTTTCCCTTTAGTTACACTTCAATATTGGATTCAAACACACTTAAGATGATCAAAATATAGAGAAGAGATATAGAATTTCTGTCTTGTCTTTAAAATCAAGTCTTACCTAATTATTCCTTTCTCAAAGGTATAAGACATAGTAAATGTTTATATTTTGTAACAGCTGTTTAATGTTGTTAAAGTGTATGATTGTCATTTAATCATCACAGCAATACTGTAAGGGTTTTATTATCCTCATTTTATAGGGTTTCGTAATTTAAAAAATTCATCCATATTAAGAAGCTCGAAGGTATTGTAGTTGGAGATCAAATCCAGCTCTAACTTCAAAGTGTCTACTCAAAAGGGTTAACCTTAAACAACTAGACAGCCAGTTATTCCTCTGGCAAAAATGGGTTTATTTGGGTCAGCAAAGAATTGCAATTTGGGATCTGCAACCATGCTGAGCCATATGCAAGTCCTCCAGCAGTAAGGGAGGAGAAACTCTTTTATAGAGGGGAAGAGGAAGTTGGAAGGGCTATTGTAAACAGAGAGTTCATTGCAGGAATTGAGAGTTCAATGTGTAGTGTCTTTTCATTGGCTGAGTTGTGACAGTCTCATAGGCTAAACTTCTTGCTGGTCAAGAAGACAAAATCTTTCTCTTTACTTTTGGACTCTGCTATTGACATAGGGCATGAGAGCTCCCCCTTTTGGCCTCCTGACTCCAATTTAATGAGATTTCTTTTTATTAATTTGACAAAAATGTCTTTACTTGCACATGGCTCCCTGGACACTGTTTATAAGATAGTCCTGCTTAGATATCAACTTTCAATACTATTTAAGTTCTCAATTTGAAAAAGTTTAATGAAATATTTTGTAAGGTTGATCAAGTTTTTCTGTTGAAACTGTATATATCTTGTGCGTAGGGTTGTTAAATGAGTAAAACCACAAACACAATTATTGCAAATAATATATGTAATGCATTGGTTATAAATATTGACATAAAGGATCAATACATTTAACAAATTAAGAAAAATAGAAAAGGGTCATTTATGCTTGTCTCAACTGGTTCCAGGCTGTTATAATATTTGAACATCTGTGAATTGTTTTTATGATTTTCTGTCTCATGTCAAATGCCATTCCTTCTCTGTTTTTTACTATACAACATCAGATTTGATGCTTTCAAAATGATCTTTGCTGGAAAGTCAGAAAAATCAAACATTTAAAATTCTATCTAGAATGAGAACAAATAATGAGGGCCAGCAAGTGGCCTGAGTTCTATTGTCTATTTGGTGACTCAGATTTGTTTGTATGTGTGTGTGTGTGTGTGTGAGTTCGTGTGTACTCCCCAAATCACGGCTATGATTTAAAGGCTCAGCATGCTGAATAAATAGCATTCAAGTTATGCCATCACTCTTATATTGTTATTATTTTTGCGGATAAAATTTTTTCTGAGGATAATTATTGTCTCTATCCTCTTTGTATGACATATAGGGAAACGATCATTCTCTTCCATTCCCTACATTATTATCTAACCCAGTCAAATGATGATATACGTTTTTCTCTTTTTCTTTCCTACATACTTGTCTTTCCTTCCAGAGCAGTCAAAGTATCCACTTGACATGGGGTAGAAGTGGGGTCAAGACACTCAGTTTCTGTCATTTAAAGCATTATTTTGATGTATGGTTTAAAGTCAGTCAGTCTTGAGGAAGAAAGCGTTTCTAGATTCCTTCAGTTCCAGGTGGATGAGTCTATTATTTGGATGTTTTGTCAAGATCCACAGGCTTAGTAACTTAAGGATGAGACTTAAGATGATTCACTGTTTTTTACTTTTCACCTTGATATTTGTCAGCAAGCATAAATGACTAGGTTTGCATGAGTTTCATGTAAAGGAGTTTCAAATCCTGTAGAGAGAAAGCCTTCTTCATCTATTCTGGGGAGAAATATCAGAAGAGGTGGAGAGAAAGAAGACCACGGTAGGGGAGGAATGTTTCTGCGGCAGCTCTGGTTTTCTCCTCCCAGCTTCTTGAGGCCAAACGTTTAGGGAGAATAGCTTTAGAAATTTCTAGTTAAGTTGAGGGAATTCTCAGGGCTTTTGCCTGTGATTTTGGGAAGAGATTACTGCTCTGAGTAATCTCATACTAATACAGGGTGTCCAGTAATATCATGAGGGTCCCATGACACAAATAGGCCCTGTTTGTAATCCCACGTCTCCCTTGGTTATTGTGTGGCATGGATAAGGAGTTGAGAAAAACTGGGCCTGCTGAGAGCAAAAAGGCTCAGCCACAGAGGTTTGTGAGGCTTTCAGCTTTAACCAGGTGTCAGAAGAGGGAAGTAGTAATGTATGTAACAGTGGAGACTGATGGGCCTGAACTGCCAAGATCCAGGCAGATTGAATTAGCAAGGCCCTTAGACAGAGAAAGAGCTGAGAATTGACTGAGAAATGTCAGCAGCAGAAGAGCCCACAACAAAGAGACTCCTCATGAAGGAGCTCAGGTGTGAGCTAAAGATAAGAACTCAGTCTTATCTTCAGGATCAAGCATTGTAAGGAAAGGGGACACTAGATGTAAAGGCCCAAGACAGGAACAAGTCTGGCGTGTTCAAGGAGGAGAGAAAAGCTCAGAGTGCTTGCATTGTGGTGACACAGGGCACAGTGGCAGTGGTGGGACGGGGAGTGGGGTAGACAGGCAGGCAGCAGCCAGGTGATGTTGGGCCACATAGGCCATCATAAGGAATTCAGACTTTATTCATGATACACTGGAGAAAGGAAGTTTTTGTCCAGGGAACTGATTAAAATTTTGAAGGATCATTTCAAATGTTCTGTGGATGGTAGAGGCAAGCCTGGAAGTGGTAGCCAGCCTAAGGCCTATTGCAGTAGCTGAGTTGAGAGAAGATGGTGAGTGTAAGTTTGGTGACAGTGACAATGGAGAGAAGTGTTTAGATTTTGGATATCTTTGAAAAAAATATAAAATCATATTCATTAATTTCACCTTTTCACAAACACACATGCATTTTTGAGCCATCTTTATAGATTATTATTTTTTTTAGCAAAGGGTCAATTTGAAAAATAAAAATTATGTAGATGCTTATGTAGGATTCTTCAGTAGATTTGGGTAAAATTCACCAAAGGGGGCAAATATGGAGACATATTTGTTTTATATAATTGTTTTTAATTAGTGTTGAACCCATCAATTAAAGGTAGTATAAGTGATTAAGAAAAATGCTATATAATTCTTTTAAATGAAAGAATAGAGAAATAGCCAAATGGAGCATTACTTATAAAGAAGAAAACTTTAGAAGACTCTGAATGACATGGCTAGAAACATCTCAGATACATTCAAAATTGAATTCCATTAATAAGAGTAAGTTCCTTAACTCAATTCACCAGATGTGATTAAAAGACATTGAATTTTGAACAAATAAAGACAATTACCTTGTGCAGTTTATAATGATAAATGAGATTTGCTGCCAGAAGGGGTCATTGAGCTGATTCCTGTGGCTGTAGTTTAAACAGAATTTTATGACTTCAGAATTACTAGACTGGGTCCTTAAGCCTTAAACCTTCTTTAATTCAACATACATTTTACTAAATGCCTTCTGTATAACAGCTGCCAGGTGCTATGGCTAAAAGGGTGACTAAAACACTCTTCTGCCCAGGAAGGGTTCATAGATGAGAGGATGAGTGAAAGAAAGAGAAATGAAGAAATTTGTACAAAATGTCTGGCTAGGGGCACAAATGTAGCAGCATTCCACTTTACTTGGCCGAAGCTTAATAGAAAATAGTCTGTGTAAATTGAATGTTGAATGGCAGCTAGACAGAGCAGTATGAGCAAAGATAAAGAGGACGGAGATAATATAGTTTGGGACTAAAAAGTAATCTGGCTTTAGTGGAGCAAAGAGATAAGCGTGTAATGAAGCACATGCAGGAGGCACCAAGGTAAGCAGGGCAGGTCACAGGAGGGCCCTTTGGCTGAGAGAAGACAAGATAAGGCTGTCTTTTGCTGAGAGTCGAACCTAATTAACAGTAATAATAATATCACCTCATAATAAGAGTGCTCACTATATACCAGCCATAGTTTTAAGGGTTTTATATACATGTTCTCATTCAATCTTATCAACAAGCCTGAGATATTAATCCAGTTTTAGAGAAGAGGAATATGAAACATAGAGAGCTTAAGCAATTTGTCCAAGGTCACCCAGCTTGTAAAGGGTGCAGCCGGAGAAGTACCTACACAGACTGATTCCAGAGAATTAATAGCACTTAGGACCATTAACAAACATCAATGTCTTGAGGTCTTAAAGTATACTTATGCTTGGAATACGGGTTAATGGTTCTTATAATAGATGTGTGAAAATGGTTTGTCCATAGGTTATATATGTATTTTACCCATAGACATAGTTTACAGCACACACTTTTTGAAAGAAGGTGGGTTGCTTTGTTCTCTTAAAACCTGCAGAACACTTCAGGGCAAACTATTGAGCTTTTTCCACCTGGGGCTTGAAGCAGTGCTGGAAACCATGTGCATTCTTCCCAGAGTATCCATTTTACTCAAAGATTTGGGGAAAAGCAATTTATTCTAAAATAGAGATGTATCATAAAATGCAGAATGCACATACATTTTTCAAGATTTATTTATTTAATCAAGCATTTACTGAATCCTTACTATGATAAATGCTATTCTGACTATTGGAATTAAAGCAGTTATTCCCACATATTTATGATTATCTTATGCTGATTAGTGAGAAAAGAACATAACATGTTTTAACATGTGTAAGGGGAATCTTTCTATGGAATTTAATTTATTGATATTTTGCCTTCAGGAACTGGAGAAAGTAAATCATGAATGTTTCAGATTAGACCAGAGGTTAACAAGCTTGTGCACAGCAGAGTCAGATGGTAAATATTTTAGACATTGCAGGCTAAGAGGCAAAGTTAAGGATGTTCTATAAATATTTATATATTATACAGTTTTTCTCTCAATAACTTAACTCCACTGTTGTAGTGTGAAAACAGACCAATAATACATCAACAGTTGGCTGTAGCTGTGTTCCAGTGGACTGTAATCTATAAAAACTAGCAGTAGTTCAGATCTGTCCCATGCACCATAGTTTGCCAACTTCTAGTTTAAACCATAATGAATCTTTTTTTAAAAAATGTCACTGAGATACGGGTCTAAAAATGGTTTGATTTTCCCATCTTTAAGTTGAATGGATAAAGTTTAAGCACTCCATCAACTGATTTCTCTAGCTCTGAGGGGGTCTTGGGGTAATTAATCCAATGAATGATAAGCCCTAATTTGTGATTACAGGCCTGGGAGAGACAGCCAATCAGTAGCCCAGGAATTTCTGATGGACAAGATGAGGGTTGGGCTGAACTCTAGTTGCAGCTCCCAAGAAGCAAGTGCACTTGCTTGTTCAGATGGTGTTTTGATTTTTGATGCTGCGTGTTATAAAACCCTCTCTGGAAGAAGGATCTGAAAATGAGAGATAGCAAGTAAAGCCAAGGTAAAGATTGTATGGTACTTATACCCATCATCAGTCACACTCATCCACAAGGAAGATGCCTGACTGGCACCAAGGATGAGACTGGCCAGGGACACAGAATTGGTGACACTATGTCTTTTCTTTTTGTCTATGACAATAACAAAAAAAAAAATAGGACACTTCCTTTTTTAAGCATCTGTTTTAAGAATATTCAATGAGATTTAGCCAGATAGATGAGAGGAGGGAGGGTTTTTGATAAACTGTTGCCATCCTCTAGATACCCTCCACTCACCCCATTCTTTTGACAAAATTGCAGAGGGCACTGGGAAGACAGAAGGAAGGGAGGGAAGGAGGAAAGTAGGCAGAGAGAGAGGGAAGGAGGGACTAGAAGTCTGTGATTATTTCTCTTGGGCTACAAGCATGCTGCCTGCTATCTTTAGCCTAGCTGCCAAAACTCTGGGGGCATTGGGAGGTGGTTGAGGCTTTCTTTTTCTGTCCCTTGAGTGACTTCCTGAGGAAGAAGTTGATAGTCACTGAACAGGTTCTCCCAGTGTACTGCAGAACCTAGAGGTCACCAATGTTGAAAAGGTTAGATTCCACTGGTCTGCCCCCTTTAATCCAGGCTTCTCAAGCATTAATGAACATAAGAATCACCTGGATGGCTTAGTAAAAACAGATGCATGAGCTATATTTCCAGGGATGCTGATAAATAGTGAGTAGAGTATGGTCCAGAATTTCTCTATGTAACAAGTCCTCTAACCTCCAACTAGAATTTGTTACAGAGGTTTGGGGACCACGCTGTGAAGAATCATAGCTAGGTCAGTTCCAGGCTGATCAAAACAGACAGTTGAATGAAGGACTATAGAAATTCATATAATTATTTAAATAACTATTAAAATTTTTTCCTGAGTGTAAATTATTGGTACGAAAAATAAATGTTTTGTTATAAATTTTAATTATAAAACTTAAGCTGTAGCTTTTAAATTCAGATCAAAGTCTCTTGAGAAATCAATAATCAAAATAATAAAATTTAGCATAATATGTTTTTGTAACTAACAAAGAAGAAAAGCTAATCCTAACAAAAATGTAAATGGATATTGTATACCATGGCAACTTAATTTAGAATAATGTATTTCCTCTTTTCCAAAGTTGTGTTAAAACTGATGAAAGATTTTTAAAAATCAGAATTTTGTATTAAATTCTCATTCTCAAATAAATAATGTTCTGGGAGAGAAAAGAATTCATTCCAATTTTGGCTGCAATTACTGCATTAAATACAATGGTTTGAGCTGTGTATTGATGGTGCATGATTTACAAATAAACCAAGTTATTAAAAAACATGGACTACATTATATTGTTCAGAATGTAGGGAAATTTTACCACACAGCTGTCTTCTGACTCATTGAATATAAGAAAAAGCATTTTGTTTTAAAATGCATTCATTTCCTTTTGAATCATTTTCAAACTTGAATTTCAATATTTTAATGGCCTAAATAAAGGTACACATTCTTCTGTCCTTAACTCATCCAGGAGCAAGTGCTCCATGATTGTGAATGGATATTGACTCTACCAGACAAGCATAGAAGAACCCAGATTACCTGATTTAAACTTTGCAAAGACTTTTACTTTTTCCTCTTCATTCTTCTTGTTCACACTTAGGAAGTATTTTGGAAGAAAAGAAATCCATGGCTACCAAAATAATTTACATCTGTATAGTTTTCTGTTGCCAAATTGTTGCATGAGTGTCCTTCATATTTGTCATATGTGTCCTTCATATGTGGACCACATATGGGAAATATGTAGATCTAAATCAATGAAAATGAAGTATAAATCCATGATTCATATAATGTGATCCAAAGGAAATATTTAAATATTTACCATAAAAGTGAAAACATTTCTAAAAAAAAAGAAGATATACAACCTAAACTTTCTACATGCATATCACCTCTTCTTTTTGTAGCTGATCCATTCTGGTGAAGGGGAGGGAGGTGGCCTTGGGTTTGCTGAAGGTGAGGGATTGGAAGCTCTGGGCAGAAAGCAGGTACCAGGAATGCTCTGATCCCTACCAGTCTATTTGTTATTAACACATCTGTTACAAAATCTTTCTTTAAAAATGCAAATGAACCCTAGAGTTATTCTGACTTGATGTACATTAATGGGATTTGGCCCTCCTCTAAACACCTAGTTGAGATTAGCCCCACCCTGTGGTGGATTGAATTGTGTTCCCAAAAAGATTTGTTGAAGGAGTGATGTCAGCATGATGGCAGAGTGAACTTGCCTGAACCTCTCTCTCCTCCAACATACAACAAAAAGGGACATCCATACTCCAACAGAAGACATCCTAACAACACAAATACCTTGGAAAGACACACAACTACATGATGGAGGGTGGAAAGGCTGGAGCCCCCCTTGGAAGAGCTGGCATGTGGTAAGAGAGAACTTTGATCCCTCCCCTAAAGACTGCGGTTGCTGCTGCAGGAGGATCTGTGAGGAAAGGAGTGGGGGAGGGGTCAGTCATTTGCAGGATCACCCAGGACTCCCTTGGGCCCTTGAGGGCTAGAGGGAAGCCCTCTAATGGGGCAAAAAATTTCATGCGGGGTGACCTCATCAAGCCAAGACCCAAGGAGACCAGACAGCAAGGGCTGATAGGAAAGTCCCAGAGTGCAAACAGGAGAAAGCGCCCCTCACCCCCACCAGCTCAGTGCTGCTTCAACCCCTGGGATCTCAGCTGAAGGTGGAGGGCTCAGAATATGTGGCTCTCGACCTCCACCCAGTGGTGATAGGCTGTAACTGCAACCAAATAATATCAGAATGAGAAAGACCTGACCTTCCAACATCAGACACTACATCAAATCTCCAGACCAGAAAGAAAATGACAGGCACCCAGAACTCAGTCCTGAGAACACAGAAATATATAAGCTAAATGACAATGAATTCAAAACAGCTATCATCAAATAACTCAACAAGATAAAAGAGAACGTAGAGAAACAATTCAACGAGTTCAGGAGCTACTTCACAAAAGAGATTGAAACTATAAAAAGAATCAATCAGAAACATTAGAGATGAAAGACACAATGGAAGAGATAAAACAAAATACGGATTCCCTGAATGCTTGAGTGGACATTGTAGAGGAGTGTATCAGCATAATCAAAGATAGACATGTTGAAATGCTCCAGAGAGAGGAGGAGAGAGAACTAAGACTAAAAAGAAATGAAGAAAGTCTCCTACAAATATCCAACTCAAGGAGGAATTGCAACATAAGAATTATAGGTATTCAAGAAGGAGAAGAGAAGGCGAATGGAGCAGAAAGTGTGTTCAAAGAAATAACAGCAAAGAACTTCCCAAATCTAGGAAAAGAGAGGGAAATATGTATGGAAGAAGCTTCCATCTCCTAGATTTGTCAATGTAAAAAGACCTACTGCAAGGCATATAGTAGTAAAACTGGAAAAAATGAATGACAAAGAAAGAATACTCAGGGCAGCAAGGCAGAAGAAAATAACCTACAAAGAAACCTGTATCAGACTTTCAGCGGATTTCTCTGCAGAAACCTTACAAACTAGGAGAGAATGGAATGACATATTCAAGACTTTAAAAGACAAGAATCTTCAGCCAAGAATACTCTATACAGTAAAAATATCCTTCAGATACGAGGGAGAAATTAAATCATTCCCAGACAAACAAAAGCTAAGGGACTTCATAGCCATGAGAGCCCCCCTAAGAGAAATCCTCAAGAAGGCCCTTATACCTAAAAAAAAAGAAAAAAAGGGAGAGAGAGACCACAAAACACAGCATAAGGAGATAATTAGGTAGACATAATCAGAATAGGATAGCAAATATTCAACTATAGCATTAGGCTAAAGGGAAGGAAAACACCAAAAACAAAGACAATCTTGTCCCTTTAGCCACAAACTGACAGCACAAGTTGGAATAAGATATGAGAAAAACAACTTAGGAGGGGAGGAGGAAAGGGCCTGAATCGGTTTAGACTAAGGAAATAAGAGGTCATCAGAAAATGGACTGTCTTATACACGAGATTCTGAATACAAACTTCAGGATAACCACTAAACAAAAAAGCAGAACAGAGACACAAAAAATAAATAAGGAAAAAACAAAGAAACACATCATAAAAAAACCACATAATTCAATGCGTAGAACAAAACACACAGGACGAGAAACAAAGGAAATTCAGGAAAACCAGAAAACGAGTGACATAATGACAGCATTAAGCCCTCAGCCATCAATAATCACCCTCAATGTAAACAGACTGAACTCTCCAATAAAAAGACGCACAGTGGTGAGATGAATTAAAAAACAAGATCCAACAATTTGCTACCTCCAGGAAACACACCTCAGTTCCAATGACAAACACAGGCTCAAAGTGAAGGGGTGGAAGATGATACTACAAGCTAATGTCAAACAAAAGAAAGCAGGTGTCACAATACATATATCAGACAAAGTAGACTTAAAGATAAGGCAGGTAAAGAGAGACAAAGAGGGGCAATATATAATGATCAAAGGGACACTCCATTAAGAGGAAATAATGCTTATAAATATCTATGCACCCAACACAGGAGTACCAAAGTTCAGAAAGCAACTATTAACAAACATAAAAGAATATATTAATAATACTACAATAATAGTAGGGGACCTCAACTCTCCACTCACATCAATGGATAGGTCATCCAGACAGAAAATCAACAAGGAAACAGTAGAAGGAGAAAAATAATAAAAATCAGAGCAGCAATAAATGCTATTGAAACAAAAAAGGCAGCAGAAAGGAGCAATGAAGCAAAGAGCTCGTTCTTTGAGAAGATAAATAAAATTGACAAACCCCTACCCAGACTTACAAAGAAAAAAAGAGAGAAAACTCAAGTAAACAAAATCAGAAATGAAAGAGGAGAAATAACAACAGACTCCACAGAAATACAACGGATTATAAGAGAATACTATGAAAAATTACATGCCAACAAAATGGATAACCTAGAGGAAATGGATAAAGTTTTAGACTCTTACAACCGCCCAAAGCTGAGTCAAGAAGAAACAGACAATCTGAATAGATCAATCACAAGGAAAGAGATTGAAACAACAGTCAAAAGCATCCCAAAGAATAAAACCCCAGGACCAGATGACTTTCCTGGGGAATTTTACCAAACTTTCAGAGAGGACTTAATACCTATCCTTCTCAAGCTATTCCAGAAAATTAGGGAAGATGGAATGCTTCCTAATACAGTCTACGAGGCCAACATTTCTGATACCAAAGCCTGACAAGGACAGCACAAAAAAGGAGAACTATAGGCCAATATTGCTGATGAACATAGATGCAAAAATCCTCAACAAAATTTTGGCAACCGGAATTCAGCAATACTTCAAAAGGATCATACATCACGATCGAGTCAGATTCATACCAGGGACACAGGGATGGTTCAACATCCGCAAATCAATCAACGTGATACACCACATCAACAAATTGAGGAATAAAAACCACATGATCATCTCATTAAATGCAAGGAAAGCATTTGATAAGATCCAACAGGCATTTATGATAAATAACTCTTAGCAAAATGGGGATAGAAGGAAATTACCTCAACATAATAAAGGCCATATATGACAAAGCCACAGCCAACATCATACTCAATGGGCAAAAACTGAGCACCATCCCCCTGAGAACACGAACAAGACAAGGATGCCCACCATTACCACCCTTATTCACCATAGTACTGGAGGTTTTGGCCAGATCAATTAGGCAAGAGAAAGGAATAAAAGGAATCCAAATAGGGAGTGAAGAAGTGAAACTCTTGCTGTTTGCAGATGACATGATCTTATATACAGAAAACCCCCCAAAATCCATTGGAAAACTAATAGAAATAATTAACAACTACAGTAAAGTTGCAGGGTACAGAATCAACTTGCAAAAATCAGTTGCTTTTCTATACTCCAATAATGAACTTACAGAAAGAGAACTCAAGAATACAATTCCATTTGCAATCTCAACTAAAAGAATAAAGCAACTAGGAATAAATTTAACCAAGGAGGTGAAGGATTTATACAATGAAAACTATAAGACCTTACTGAAAGAAATTGATAATGACTTAAAGAGATGGAAAGACATTCCTTGGTCATGGATTGGAAGAATAAACATAGTTAAAATGTCCATACTGCCCAAAGCAACCTACAGATTCAATGCAACCCCTGTCAGAATCCCAAAGACATTCTTCATGGAAATGGAGCAAAGAATACTAAAATTCATATGTGGCAACCAAAGACCCCGAATTGCTAAGGCAATCCTGAAAAAAAATTAATAAAGCTGGAGGTATCACAATCCCTGACTTCAAAATGTACTACAAAGCCATAGTGATGAAAATGGCATGGTATTAGTACAAAAACAGGTACACAGATCAGTGAAACAGAACTGAAAGCCCAGGAATAAAATCACACATCTATGGACAGCTAATCTTTGACAAAGGTGCCAAGAACACACAATGGAGAAAAGATAGTCTCTGCCATGAACAGTGTTGGGAAAACTGGACAGCCACATGCAAAAGAATGAAGGTAGACCACTATTTCATGCCATGCACAAAAATAAACTCAAAATGGATCAATGACTTGAAGATACGTCCTAAAACTATAAAACTCCTGGACGATAATATAGGTAGTACACTCTTTGACACTGAACTAAAAAGGATCTTTTCAAATACCATGTCCTCTCAGACAAAGGAAACAAAAGAAAAAGTAAACAAGTGGGAATTCATCAGACTAACGAGCTTCTGCAAGGCAAAAGAAACTAGAATCAAAACAAAGAGACAACCCACCAATTGGGGGAAAATATTTACAAATCATGTATCTGACAAGGGGTTAATCTCCATAATATATAAGGAACTCACACAACTGAACAACAAAAAAACAAACAGTCTGACCAAAAAAATGGGCAGAGGAGATAAACAGACATTTTTCCAAAGAAGATATACAGATGGCCAATAAACACATGAAAAGATGTTCAACATCACTAATCATTAGGAAAATGCAAATCAAAACTACACTAAGAAACCACCTTACACCTGTTAAAATGCTATAATCACTAAGACTAAAAATAACAAATGTTGGAGAGGGCGTGGAGAGAAGGGAACCCTCATACACTGCTGATGAGAATGCAAACTGGTGCAGCCACTATGGAAAACAGAATGGAGATTCCTCAAAAAACTAAAAGTAGAAATACCATATGACCCAGCTATCCCACTACTGGGTGTCTACCCAAACAATTTGAAATCAACAATCCAAAATAACATATGCACCCCTATGATCATTGAAGCACTGTTCACAACAGCCAAGACTTGGAAGCAATCCAAGTGCCCATTGACTGATGATTGGATAAAGAAGATATGGTATACATATACAATGGAATATTACTCAGCCAGAAAAAAGACCAATTAATCCCATTTACAATGACAAGGAAGGACCTAGAGGGAATTATGCTAAGCGAAATAAGCCAGTCTGAGAAAGACAAACACCAGATGATTTCACTCATATGTGGAATATAAACAAATACATGGACAAATAAAACAGTTCAGTGGTTACCAGGGGAAGGGGGGTGGGGGGATGGCACAGGGGGTGACAGGGAGCACTTATGTGGTGACAGTCAAGAAATAACATACAACTGAAATCTCACATTGATGTAAACTATTATGAACTCAATAAAAAAAAACGTTTTGTTGAAGTCTGAACCCCTACTACCTGTGCATGGGGCCTTATTTGGAAATAGAGTCATTGCAGATGTAATGAAGCTAAGATGAGGTCACACTGCATCAGGATGGGCCCTAAATCTAATGACTGGTGTTGTTATAAGGAGAGAGAAATTCGGAGACACAGAGACACCTAAGGAAGAAGGCCACATGAAGACAGAGACAGAGATTCCAATGATGCTGCCACAAACCAGGGAACATCGAGGATTGCTGGCAACCACCAGAAGCTAGAAGAGGCAAGGAAAGATTCTTCCTGGAGCCTTTTGAGGGAGCCTGGCCCTGCCAACACTTTGGTTTTGGACTTCTAACCTCTGAAATTTGAGAGAATAAATTTCTGTTGCTTCAAACCATCATTTGTGGTAACTTGTTACAGCAGCCCTATGAAATTAACACATCCCTCATCGATTTAATTTGGATTCGGGTAAGGAGGGTAGTGGGGGACTGGTGGAATGCTGTAGTGACAGATTCTGGAATAACAAGAAGACAGCCTAAGAATTTTGTTCACCTGGGAGTTGGAAATTGAGAGGAGAGAGGAAGAAGGGAAGTACCTAAAAAAAATACATACATATATATATATATGGCCCTGACTGAACTTAAAATCTTCTTAATTGATGCCGATTCATGATAATATTTCTGAAGTGCCCACTGGGCTCCTCCCCTAGCCCCCAGTCAGGCGTTCAGGACATTCCTTGTTTACCTCCTCAGCTGGTGTTGCAGGGCTGAAAGCAGGTGGCCTGGGTCTCCTCCTGACTGTTGTTTTCCAACAGCCCAAGGCTTTAGCAGAGCAAGAGAGAATCTAGATCCAGCTTGCTACTCTCTTGGCCTTGTTCAGTTTGTTCTAGTCACTCTGGACTTTCATCAGTTCTTCAAACTCCCTTCTCTCAATAAGTGATGTTTATTAACTTGTGTGGTATGTCACATATTCTAGTGCAGCTGGAAGTGTGGGAGGAATATAAGCTTAAACTGTTCTCTCTGGTATAATGCGAAGGTGTTTTCCCTTCAAATTTGGTATACTGGGGAACATAAATACACAATTTATATGTGCTATTTGATGTGGACATCAAACCCAGCTCCATCTATAGCTTAAGATTTAACTGTCTTGGACTTCAAATTCAGTGAGTCATATGTAATTATAAACCAAGCTGTAAATTTAAGGCTGTTCACTTATGCAACTCTAAGTTAAGGATGACTGCATTGTAGCAAAATGTGTCTCAAAAGTAGACTCATGGCCCATTTGGGGCAACGTTGAGAGAAAGAATTTATAACTTTTCTCAAAGAGAATCACCTGCCCACAAAAATCTTATTGGCTAAAAATAACACAAAGCAATGATAGGTCCTAGGATTCACATAAAAGGGAAAAGAAGTAACCATGAGAAAATGATCTCAGTAAGAAGTGTGCCACCCCAAAATGTGTCCCTTTGGCTTGATTATTTTTAAGAACAAAAGACTCAGAAAAAAAGTTTGGGCTTCCCTTTAACTGCCTAAAAGAGTTGAAGTTTCAGAAAGGAGCTATCCCTGTAGATAACTATAGTACAAAATAAACTAGGTGTGATAGACAGTGAGGAACCTAGCAAGGCACGTTTAATCAAAGTCCTCCCCATGTACCATGGTCTTTGCAAGGTGTGGCAAACATTTGTTTACCAAACATTTGCTTTTCCATCTCCATGTGAATTGCCTTCCTCCTCTTTGAATTTGAAAACCACAACCTCCAACACCCATTTTTATCTTTAGCTGAAGATGGTATTTAAAGTGATAACTTCGGCCATTCTGATGAGTTATTCAGTTTTCCGTGGTTTCTTCCATGTGTACATGTTATTAAATTTGTTTGATTTTCTCCTGTTATCCTGTGTCATGTCAATTTAATGCTTAGGCCAGCCAGAGGAACCTAGAGGGTAGAGGATTACTCCTTCCTCCCCTGCTGAAGTATAACATCATATTAGTTTTTCTGTTTAACGAATGGCTATAACATAATAATCAGTTAAAAAAAAAAGGTCAATTTAGCGCTTTATTTGTATGTAAAATTTCTGATACATGTTTCTTACTTTGTCATTGTAATGAATATGGTTATAATATATGTCAGCCTTTAAAAATAAAATGATCTTTAACATACATCATTTTCAAAAAATAAACAATGATCTTGCAACAACACCATTTCCTACTTCTATTTAAAGATGTAATATTAGGAAGCTTTTATCTGCATATAATTGTCATGACAAATCAGGGAAGTTTCACTGTGATTTACCGAAATACCTACCTATTACTTTTTGAGGTGTTACATACATATTCATACACACACACACACACACATATGATATCAAATGAATTGAAATAACTATTAATTAGTCAAATATATTGTAATATGTATATATACATTTCTTAATTCATTATAGGCTAAAAAGATACGAGTTCCTGGTGACATTCACCAGGCAGAAAAGAAAAATGTGGAGCATAAAGACTATTCCTCTTCTTTCCTAGTCAAGGAGAGAAACTGTGATCTCCTTACTGAAATGATTGAACATGTAACAAAGTGTACATTTTTATGTTCTTAAAATTTTTTCCTTTATTTTGTTTTCCTTGAAAAATTATTCTTGAAGATCTTTCAGTAAAACAAAACACACAAATAGATGAACTGGAAAGATTCAGTTATATATTTATAAATTTACTTTCCTTTAAGAACACTCAGGTTAAAAATCTGAAGTGCTAATTAAATTATTAGATATGAAGTATTTCATTATGTTGAAGTCACATTTGGTTACAAATATCAGCAATAACACTGAGTAAAAGC